>NW_028227256.1:90387631-90450131 GCF_978045245.1 Mus caroli | reverse complement strand
CTGAAAGCCACGTGCTGGAATGTCCTTGGAAGGAAGATAGCAGTTGCCACCTGTGTGCTCTTGGGGGTGGAGAATGTATGCCTGTTGGTCCAACTGGAGAATGTCGATTAACCTGCTTGAAAAAAGAAAGAGATCTAGACAATGAGAAAGTAGCAATGCAAATTTTCTTTTTGGGGAAGTCCAGGTACTTTATTCAGTTGCAAATTGTAAAGCTAAGGCCTCCTGTAGGGGAGCTGGCTCAGAGAGTAGCAGGAAAACAGCTTTCCTGGGAGCTTTTGTTTCCAGCTGAATTTTAAACACAAGAGGAATTTTAGTCTTTAGAATGATACTTACGAGAAGAGTCAGGATCTGTGTTTATCTGACGAATTAATCTCTCTGGCAGCCACCGGCACTCCATCTTCATCTCGTGAAAAAGCACGAACCGAGCTCCTTCCCCAAATTAGAACCGGATCTGGACCCTTCCATTCGTTAGTCAGTGGGTCCTTCCATTTTACCAATGCATAAGAATTAGAAATAACTAGATGCCAGTGGCGATCTGCTGCAGACTGACCTTTAATATCAGTTTGCAAAGTATTTAGAACAAATAAGGTAAAGGCAAGATGGGCCTTTGGTGACCTTGGGGGATGTGCTCTGAATTAACTTCGCTAGGTAATTTAGAATATAGGAATCTCTAATATTGGACTGAATATTAGACCAGTCTAAGATTGAGTTAGAATGACTGGTCACACTGAAGAAAAGAGAAAAATCATTATGACTATATTAAATGACTAATTTTACTAAGTCTGAATATACAGTCTCTGATGTACTATTGCCATAAAGTTAAAAGGCTAGAAGCTATCTAAACTGGAAAAATGGCAAGCAAGGATGGATCTAAAACATGAATTTAATTTAGTTTTCTAGTCATTTCAATCAGGACACTGAGTCAACTTACCTGCCAGCTTGGCACACGAATTACTAATATGCTTCTGCAGCGTTCTGTGGAGAGAACCTGTTTTTCTCTTTCCTAATAAGGTAGCTGTTTTAGGATCAATCTATAAGCCAATAAGTAGATCCTTTTAAGATACTATAAAGCATTTATTAAATTTGACATTTTAATCTTAAATTTTGAAAATAAAGGTATGATTTAAATAGTGTGCATGGGAATGCACTAGATAGTATGTACAGGATACAATTTCTCTCTTTTTTGTCTTTTAAGAAGTTAAAGTTTAAAATTTTACAATATCTAACCTTTTGAATTAATAACTTGTTGACACACATTTTAAATACTTGGCTGAAAAGGGGCAGTGACTAATTGCACTTTCAATCATTTTTTTTTTTTAAGGAGTGGTTGTAACTAGAAAGCTTGAAAAGTTATTAAGAGTCACATGTGCATAATTTATTTATTAACTAGAAATATGCATACGCAATTGTAAATTTGAGAATTAATGGTATCTGAGGGACGAACAATCTTAAGCAATTATGAGCTCAGAGATATAGCATTGACTATTAATATACAAATTAAGGTTTGATTGTTTAGCATTTTAAAGCACCATCTACAGCACACAACTAGATTATTTGTGCTGGAACAGGGGAAACTGTGTGTCTTAAGACTCTGCCCCACAGCAGCTAGTTGGGCCCACGTGGGCCAACGATCGGCTGGGAGGATGAGAAAAATGACTTTACAATAATGTTTTTTCTGGCCAAAGAATTGTCTTGGGCACAACTAATATTTAATTACCAATTAATAACAATTATAAAAGCTTTCTTTATTTTTTGTAAAACCTTTTGTAGTAAAATAAAACACTAAGTAATAAAAGGATATTATCTCTGAACTCTTGGGTGAGAGCAAGGATTTAAGGTAAACTTCCTTTAAGAAGCATTAGTTAATAAAATACTTTCCACTTAGGAAACAATATACACTGAAAGATTAAAACTCTTGGCTTCTTGTATAGAAGCTGAAACAATAAAAAATTTTTTTACATAATGTAAAGTTACATTAGCCATACCTAGAGGCAAAATTTTTTAGTGATTACAGTTCACTAGAAGCAAAACTCTTTGAATTTAAGCATTATTAAACATCTGAATAGATCTGTAACACTGTTAAAAAGAAATTTTCTTGAACACAGTGAAAAACTTTCTCAGGCACTGTTTGCAAAACACAAGAAGGCCACAAGCCACTCTGGGGCTGTCTAGAGCCCTGTATTGACTCAAACGTAAAATACTTTTTAATCTGAGCATCAGTCTTAAATTTGCAATCAAACTGCAAGCTGCAGTCAATGGAACAATGGCAGTTTTAACCATAATTTTTAAGTTTCTTGTTCAACGTTAGGATAATACCTACAACCTTGGGAAAGCAAAACCCAAGTTTAAAACAATTTATCATCTTTAAAATCAATATTAGAAGCATTACTATCATATTACGAAGTTTGGATGTCAATTAATACCTATGAATACCTATTAAAGCAAGCTTTAATGCTTTAATAAAGAGGTATTGCTTTAAATCTTATCTTAAATTTTACTATTTAGGATAGGAACCACATTAATTATTATCTAAACTAGAAATATCTTTAGAGACCCAGCCTCTTGGCCTGCCTTATGCCACGTGTCGGAAGGACTCTAAACTTGAGTTATCAAATTTAACACTAACCATCTGTAGCAATGTAACAATTATTAATCTTAACCAACAATTTATGAGCTGAATGTGAAAACATGCACACCACATTATCAATAAAAAGGAACCAAATGAAGCAGTTAATTTTAGACTAATCAGATAATATTAATTTTTGTAGCTACAATCATAGAATAAAAAACACTTTACCATTGTCAAACAGATTAATCATGAACCATTTGTCAGCTTTTTTACTCAGAAACTAAGAGGCTGTTTCTTCTTTCTTGAACCATGGGCAGCAGCTATCTATCTTACCTAAAAAATTTCTTACTAATTGGACTTCAAGCCTTACTCCTCTGGCCTGAAACAACTCCTGAAAACCAAGGGCAACCACCTGATCCATAACTTTAAACCCTTTCTTCTTCCGCCTGAAGCAGCTTCCTAAAAAGCTGTGGCCAACCGCCTGATTCCGTTTCTAGTTCCGATTAATACGCTGCTGACCTAAGCAGAACCAGTGTTGGGTTAGCACCGATTCAAGCTTAGCTCGTATCCTACTGCACCCTCAGCAACACTTTACAAAAATGAAATTTTAAGCTAGCGCTAGCATGTGTACCTGTTCTTGCGAGATACGAAGATCCTTTGCCTTTCCTGTGAAGCTCCACACCAATAGCGTTTCTCTTAGCGTCCCTCTGCCATTCTTCAGGTCCCAGTTCTGGCGCCAAACTGTTGTGGCCAGCCAGCAGCTCGCAACGAACGGTTCAACTGAGATGGCAACTCAAGCTGAAAGAAAGGAACTAGACGGGGCGAAAGAAGAAACGGAGCCAAGACAGTTTCATTCTGATCAAAGCTCAATTTTACTTGTTCTGACACTCAGTTATAAAGGAAGGGGGAAGGGACCCGATTCCCACCAAATAGTCTCAGGGTCCAATAGCAGGGTGAGCACGTGTGTGGCTCCAAACAGCAAAGCGGCATGGTCCAGCAGTGGGCGTGGCAGAACGAATGAGCAGGAAACTCCACCCCTGAGCAAGCAGGTTCCAGGCTGGGGGAGGGGAGACTATAGATAGGCAAGTACACACACACACACAAAAAAAGTGTCACATGATTTTGTTGGTGGTGTTTTGCTTTCTTTTCTTCAAGGTCTTTTTTTACCTCCATTTATATTATAATGAATTATACCAAAAAGAAAACCAGAAGTAAGACAGAGAGCTAGGTGTGTAATATCCAAAATAAATTCAAGACTACTCAATACCTTCCCCCTTCAAAAAGACTTTCCAAACTGTACTAGCAGGCCAAGTACAGAGCCAGATAAAGAAGCTGGCTGACTAAACAAATTTAAAAACAGAGTTTTAAAGGTCAAAATGGCTAAGCTTACAGCTGCCAGAAAAAGATTAACTATTCCCCTGCCCTGACTCACACTAAAACCCACAAGGACAGACAAACTGAGAGTCACCCTATACAAGCCAACCAACGTCTAAAAAGGTTATTAGCTACACCTATTAAAAAGCCGAACTACCTTAGTGCCTATATCTGACCCTTACAAAGATCTAAAAAGTGTGTTCTTTCTTTGTTCTGGGTCTCTCCTCCGGCCTGCATGCTAAGAGGGGGTTCCCCAACATGTTGGAGAAGTAAAATTCTCATGCGTTTTGCAATAATGGTGATCTCTGTGGTCTTTGTGAGTGAGGGTCTTTTGACAAACGACAACATTTTGGTGTGTTGGCCAGGAACACCTTCCTCAAGGGGGACATAGACACTGTGCATCAGAGGTAAAGTGGGATCCCTGTCTGTCTGTCTGTCTAAGTCTGGTTTAAGTCCTGGTTCTGTTAAGTCCCAGAAGGGGACACCTGGTTTCAGGTTTGGTTTTAGACCGGTCTTAGGTTCTGGGTGGTCAATGTGACAGGCAGATGTGCCAGAAAGTCACAGGCCAAGAGACACAGAGGACGCTCTGGTCTCCTTGCTGGGAGAAGGACCCTAAAAAGGTCTCTTGCCATCTAGGCTGGGAAGTAATCGTTCCCCGCAGACTGATTTGGTTTTTATTCTGTTGTGGTTGCCTGGAGGAAGGTTTCTGTGTGTGTGTCTGTGTTTGGATTGGTTTTGTTTTTGTGGTATTATTGTGACACTTTGGAAGGTTTCTGTGTGTGTCTTGTGTGTCTGTTTGTGTTCAGACTTGGACTGACGACTCCCTACCTATTACCCTTTTATTATTGTGACTGCCGGGCTCTGACCCCAGATGTTGTGAATGCTGAAAGGAAAATGGAGGATTGGTTGGATTTCAGGGGCCACTGAGCTATGTCCAGCTCGTGGCAATGCAGCCATCTGCGAACACTGCTGGCACGAGGCCCTGTCATTTTGGGCAGCCTTGCCCCCGTTACCATCCCCCTCGAGCTCCCTTCAGGGCTGTGTGGCACGCGGGGGTGGAGCAAGGCTGCTGCCTTCCTGTCCTTGAGGTGGTGGACCATCGGCCCCGCCCAACGACCTAGAGTGAGAGAGTTCCACAAAAGGCCACAAGGCCCAGACTTGCCTGATCTGACCAAGGTAACAAAAGGTAAAAACAAAAGGTAAAAACAGAGCAAAGCTTCAGCAGACTCAAGAGAGATAGATGACAGTGACAAGTAAAGAGATTAACAGTGAAAAATAAAAATAAAAATAGAGATAAAGGAGATCAGAAAGAGGTCTGAGATGAAAGGCCCATTCCTGCAGAAGGTGGACACTGAGCCATAGAGGTTAATGCCCGCGACTACAAATAAAGAATTATAATTTTTAGCTTGCCTGATGTACACTAAAGCTATTTGCAGAGCTTGCTTCCCCTTGTTTCCTGCTGCAAGCTGTATATAGCAGCTTCTATCTCCTACTGTCTCCTGCTGCTTAAAGAATGTTCCTTTTCCCTGCCTATGAAAACAAATTCAAGACCACCTGGCCCTTTCCCTATCTGTAGGGACAGACTAGTGGTCATAAAGACCACAACTGCCAGAAATAACAGTCCTCGAATAAACTTCCCTACCCTGCCTCAGTTTGAATTCCAAGGAAAACTACAAAATGCTTTGACCTTGCTGATTGCTAACAGAGGTTTCTGCCAGATTAAAATTATCTCTGGAGAGACACACTCTGGAGCCACGAGGCTAGTAAAAGAAAGAAAGAAAAACAATAATGCCCTGCTAGTATGTGATGATTTATTTATGATTTTCATTTCTGTTGGTTTGCTAAACATAGGTTCATATCACATGTGATTTCACAGAGTGCCAGGCTTTGCTAGTCAACAAGGGTCCCCTAGCCCTCTTTTGCAGCAGTGGCACCAGTGTTCCTCCCTCATGAAAATACCAAATATAGTCCTACAGTGCATGAAAAGAAAGACCTTTGTGATTTAGCCGGACATGGGCTGCTGTGTGTTCTGTCCTTTTTTATTTAACAATGTGAGCATTCATCATTCTGTCATTGTGACATACTCTGACACAGTAAAAATCAATCATGATAATTTATTAATGCGTGGAAAACATGAACAGTTTCCTTGTAGTTAAAAGCTAGCTATAAAATGAACAACCTACATATTGGATTCATTCATTCCAAAATTAAAATTATCACATAACTTGGGTACATGTTTTAAAACACCCTAAACAGATATCTAGTATCCTTCTTGTCACATCTTAAAAAATTTCTAGCCAAGTGATATTAATTGGATAAAAGTATGTCTATAATAATGTTATTGCTTGCTTTTTATTTTCTGAGACCAATAGAATATTTTGAAGTTTCCTTCCCCAGAACATTAATTTGTGTACATGATCTTTAATGAAAATCAGTGGCTTATCTCTTTTTATGTCTGTTACCATGGGCCACATGCCACGTACCTTAAGACTCAACACTCCATCTAGTGGTCAGAGGTCCTGTGGAGTGACTAGTGCTTACATTTAAAACAGAGTTATGTCTTCACAGTTCAAATGGTAAGATGACAAATAGAATGTTACTCATTAAAGCTACACTGTCATTCTGTTGGTTTCCAGTTGACAAGACAGAGATTGAAAAAGGGCATTTTTAAATCATGTGTCTAACTTGTTGCTCATTTTGTTTTTGCTATTATTTGTTGATTTTAGAAGAGTCTAACCCAGATTGGCTTCAAACTCCCTAGATAGTCCAATGACCTTGAACTCCTGATCCTCCTGCCTCTACTTCCTGAGTTCTGGGTTTAGCAGCATATCCCACTTCATGACTTCATACATCTATCTGATAAAGGATTTGTATAAAGAACTTCCAACACCCAACAGTAGAAATTGTTTAAAAAGTGGGCAAAAGACTTGACTAGACACTTCACCAAAGAAGATATAGATATAGATATAGATATAGATATAGATATAGATATAGATATAGATATGGCAGATAAACACATAATAAATGTTCAGCTACCAATGGCATGTATAACTTGCGTATGTTAAATTGTGTAAATTTGTGTTGTTCAAAAGGTGTTTATGTAACTAAATGCATAGTAAGTGATGAGCAAGTCCTCTGGTGACTTGATATTTAGGCACCACTAGTTTTAGTCTATCAAGAGATTATTTAATTCATATGTTCCCCTGAAACTGCAGCAGATACAAAGATTTCCCTCTCTTAGCAGTAGCCACACCTTTTCCAAAATACATGTGTATGTACATGTGTTCACGCTCCCACACACAGTTCCAGACAAAGGACCAGAATCCATGCTTCTTGAGCCAGAGTAACAGACGTTGACAATATAAGCTCTGGTGAAGATGATATAGTGTCCTCCATACAGCTGAGTCAAGATGGGCAAGCTTTTGTACTGCAGACCATGGAAGATGTGGTTGACAGCCTATCACTGTCAATCAGAAAAAAAAAAAAAAATCTTTGCAAAAGTGTTGATTCCTGTTAAATGAAACTACTCTACCTTTTAAAGTCCCTGATCTGCCACTGCAACCTCTATTTCCTTCCACCTGGTCATCCCTTACTGTCCATGGGGGTCATGTCAGAAAATATGATGCTGGCTCTCCACAAACTTCCCAAGGAGTTGCAGGCTACTTTGTTTTTAATTTACACCAGGCTATTTACCTGTGGTATTTTTTACCCACAAATACAGTGTTGTGACCATTTTAATGATATGTGTATAACATGTGAATAATGAAATTTTGTTTGTCTGCAACCTGCTTTTTTCATGTTGCTTCAAGATTGTCTGTTATGGAAAACAATACGTAGTGTTCTAGCATTTTTGTAATGAAACACAAAACAAAGACAGAACCTAGCAAAGTGACACATCCTGATAATGCTACCACTTAAAAATAATAAACAAAAAAAATAAAAATAAAAGGAAGCCAGGAAATTAAAAGGGGATAAGAGACAAGAGAGAAACTTGTATAAATTATTGGCCTCAATAGTGAGGAAAACTCGGGAGCCTAGTAACATAGATAGTAGCTGGGCAGCTGGAGAGAGCCTTTGGCTAAAGATCAGTGTGTTTACTGTTTAAAAAAAAAAAAAGACACTGGGTGAGAGACTGCCCCAACGAAGAAAAAGAAGAGGGGCAACAGTGGCTCTCTAAAGCTAAAAAAGAGACTGTGTTTCATAGACACCCACCAACCAGTTCAAGACCAGTTAGAAAATTCCTGGGCACTGAGGGCTTTTACAGACTGTGGATTCCAGATTTTACTAAATAAAAGAGATTAAACAGCACTTCATATAGGGAAATAAAGAACAACAGGCCTTTTTGCCATTAAGACTGCCCTAATGTCGGCTCCAGCTTTGGGCCTCCTGGATGTGACTGAGAACAAAGGCATTGCCAAAGAGGTTCTTACTCGGAGATTAGGACCCTGAAAAGGACCTTGTGACTGCAGGATGGCCTGCTTGTCTGCACATTGTGGCTACTGTCACAGTACCGGTCAAGGATGCAGATAAATTGACTCTGGGATGAAACTGGTACACGCCCTAAAAAGTTTGGTCCATCAGGCTCCTTGATAGATGGCTAACGATCACATGACTCATTACCAGACTCTGTTGCTCAACTCTGATAGAGTCACTTTTTCCCCCTACAAGTCTGAACTCAGCTACCCTGCCCCAAGACCCAGACTGTAAACAAGTTCTTGCTGAAGATGGCATAAAGATCTGACAGACCAGCCACTAGAGGGTGCAGACATTACCTGGTTCACAGACAGGAACAGCTGTGGTAAACAAACACCAAATTATCTGGACACAGGCCCTGACAGAAGATACATCAGCTCCAAAGACAGAACTGATCGCCCACACTACAGCCTTAAAATTTAAAAAAAGAAGAAGACTCAACATCTACATGGACACCAGGTAAGCTTTTGCCACAGCCCACGTCCATGAGGCCATATATCAACAGAAGGTATCTACTGACTGATATCAGGAAGAAAAATTTTAAGAACAAAGAGAAAATACTGGCTCTACTGAAGCCCTCCACGACCCTGCCAAGGTAAACATCATCCACTGTCCTAGTCACCAGAGAGAGATACTGTGATAACAAGGGACAACAACATGACAGACTAAGAGGCACAAGCGTTACAGCCATGGCCCTGCTGGTGCTCCTGGCAATGGAGCCCAAGTTTGCCTACACAACAGAAGACTTAGCCCTCATTTCCAAAGATTCCAGTCACCAGTTCATCAAAAATAAGAGGCTGTGATACATCTCCAGGGAAAGAAAATCCTGCCACAAGGACAAGCAGAGGCAGTGATCAAACAGGTACACCAGTGGACTCACTTAGGGGTAAGCAAGCTCATTCAGACATTTTCCAAGACTAAGTACCATGTACCAGGGTTAAAACACTCTTATAGAGCAGGTGGTTCACAAGTGTGTGCCCTGCCAAAAAGTCAATGTCTGCCACACCGCGGTAGATCCAGAAAAGAGGTACTGGGGAGACAGACCTGGCATCTACTGGAAAGTAGACTTTCCTGAAAGAAAAAATACAAGTATAAATACATTCTGGCTTTTATAAATACGTTCTCAAGATAGATAAAAGCTTTTCTCTGTAAAAATAAGTCTGCTCGGATGGTCATCAAAAAGATTATTGAAGAAATTTTTCCAAGGTTTAGAGTGTCAAAACCAATAGTGACTATGTTGGCCAGGTAAGTCAGGGTGTAGCCAAGTATTTAGAGGTCAAATAGAAATTACATTGTGTGTACAAACCTCAGAGCTCAAGATAGGTAGAAAGGATACATAAAACTCTAAAAGAAACCTTGACAAAATTAGCCATGGCTACAGGCACAGACTAGATAGTGCTCCTTCCCCTTGCCCTATTTAAAACCAAATATACTCCCTCTTGTTCAGTCTTATCCTGTTGAGATCCTCTATGGGGCTCCCACACTCATCACTGTTTTAAAGGAAGTAATTGAACCCACATGTTGTTATAATAATGATCTGTATGCTAAGTTAAAAGGCCTGCAGGAGGTACAAAAAGAAGTCTGATCACTCCACCAGGCAGTGGTAGCACACACCTTTAATCCCAGCACTTGGGAGGCAGGGGCAGGTGCATTTCTGAGTTCGAGGCTACCCTGGTCTACAAAGTGAGTTCCAAGACAGCCAGTGCTATACAGAGAAACCCTGACTCCAAAAAAACAAAAAAAAAAAAAAACAAAAAAAACAAAAACAAAAAGAAGAAGAAGAAGTCTGACCGCAACCGGTGACAGCAAACAAGCCAGATACCCCAAAGACATCTCACAGGTTCCAGTCCAAGATCTAATCTGCCTGCACCTGCATCACGCCCAGACCCTCAAACATCCCTGGAAAGGTCCCTACCTAGTCGTGCTTACTACCCATTCTCACCATGTTTTCTGTTCTTAACCTTTGGCCCATTGTCTTAGTCAGGGTTTCTATTCCTGCACAAACATCATGACCAAGAAGCAAGTTGGGGAGGAAAGGGTTTATTTGGCTTACACTTCCATGCTGCTGTTCATCACCAAAGGAAGTCAGGACTGGAACTCAGACAGGTCAGGGAGCAGGAGCTGATACAGAGGCCATGGAGGGATGTTCTTTACTGGCTTGCCTTCCCTGGCTTGCTCAGCCTACTCTTATAGAACCCAAGACTACCAGCCCAGGGATGGTCCCACCCACAAGGGGCCTTTCCCCCTTGATCACTAATTGAGAAAATGCCTTACAGTTGGATCTCATGGAGGCATTTCCTCAACTGAAGCTCCTTTCTCTGTGATAACTCCAGCTGTGTCAAGTTGACATAAAAATAGCCAGTACAATTGACCCCTTGTCAACTTGACACACAAACACATCACTAGTAAGCCTCAACCCTTACATTCTTATTCATCCCCAAGATCTAAATAACTTTAAAAGTCCCACAGTCTTTACATATTCTTAAAATTTCAATCTCTTTAAAATATCCATCTCTTTTAAAATCCAAAGTCTTTTTACAATTAAAAGTCTCTTAACTGTGGGCTCCACTAAAACAGTTTCTTCCTTCAAGAGGGAAAATATCAGGGCACAATCACAATCAAAGCAAAAATCAATCTCCAACCGTCCAACGTCTGGGATCCAACTCACGATCTTCTGGACTCCTCCAAGGGCTTGGGTCACTTCTCCAGCCATGCCCTTTGTAGCACACACATCGTCCTCTGGGCTCCAGATGCCTGTACTCCACTGCTGCTGCTGCTCTTGGTGGTCATCTCGTGGTACTGGCATCTCCAAAACACTGCGTGACCCCTTCAGTCCTGGGCCTTCAATTACAACTGGGGCTGCACCTTCACCAATGGCCTTCCATGGCCTCTCACAGTGCCAAGCCTGAGCTGCTGTGTGACCCCTTCATGCCTTCAAAACCAGTACCACCTGGGTGACCCTTACACATTACCAAGTCCCACTGCAGAAGGAGTACAACCTTGCCTATCTCTGGAACACAGCCTCTTTGTGCTTTCAGAAAACACTTCCCAGAAGATGTCACCTCAACGATGCTGGTCTCTTCTTAATCACCGCTAATTTCTTAGCTCCAGCTAACCAGCATCAATAGTCCCAGTAATGCAAAGTTTTTGCTTTAGTAGTTCTGGTATCTTGTTAATCACAGCTGATTCTTCAGCCCCAGCTAACCAGAACTACAAAATCTTCACAATAAAAACAGCAATGGCCCTGAAGAGAGTCTTTAATTTTCCCTCTGAAATTTCACAACCCAGGCCTCCATCCTCTGCACTGTTCTCAACATTATCTTCCAAGCTCCTACACAGAATTCGACAGAGCTCTTAACACCGAATGGGTCTTCTGGCCCAAAGTTCCAAAGTCCTTCCACAGTCCTCCCCAAAACATGGTCAGGTTGTCACAGGAATACCCCACTCTGCTGGTACCAATTTGTCTTAGTCAGGGTTTCTATTCCTGCACAAACATCATGACCAAGAAGCAAGTTGGGGAGGAAAGGGTTTATTTGGCTTACACTTCCATGCTGCTGTTCATCACCAAAGGAAGTCAGGACTGGAACTCAGACAGGTCAGGGAGCAGGAGCTGATACAGAGGCCATGGAGGGATGTTCTTTACTGGCTTGCCTTCCCTGGCTTGCTCAGCCTACTCTTATAGAACCCAAGACTACCAGCCCAGGGATGGTCCCACCCACAAGGGGCCTTTCCCCCTTGATCACTAATTGAGAAAATGCCTTACAGTTGGATCTCATGGAGGCATTTCCTCAACTGAAGCTCCTTTCTCTGTGATAACTCCAGCTGTGTCAAGTTGACATAAAAATAGCCAGTACACCCATACATCCTTAATTGCTTAAGTACAGTACAACTTTTGATGCTCAGACAATAATATCAGTAGCAGCAACAAAGTGAGACATCATTTCAGGATTGAAATGTACCAGAGTATAAGGGGGAAGGTAATATCCAAAATAAATTCAAGACTACCCAGTACCTTCCCCCTTTAAAAAGACTTTCCAAACTGTATGTACTAGCAGGCCAAGTACAGAGCCAGATAAAGAAGCTGGCTGACTAAACAAATTAAAAAACAGAGTTTTAATGGTCAAAATGGCTAAGCTTACAGCTGCCAGAAAAAGATTAACAATTCCCCTGCCCTGACTCACACTAAAAAACACAAGGACAGACAAACTGAGAATCACCCTATACAAGCCAACCAATGTCTAAAAAGGTTATTGGCTACACCAATTAAAATAAGCCAAATTACCCTAGTGCCTATATCTGGCCATTACAAAGATATAAAAGTGTGTTCTTTCTTTGTTCTGGGTCTCTCCTCCTGCCTGTGTGCTGAGAGGGGGTTCCCCAACATGTTGGAGAAGTAAAATCCTCATACGTTTTGCAATGATGGTGATCTCTGTGGTCTTTGGGAGTGAGGGACGTTTGACAAACTACAACGGGTACACGACTTTGATTCTAGCACTTGGAAGCAGAGTAAGGCAGATCTCTGCAAAATTGACGCCAACCTGATCTTCAAAGTGAGTTCCAGGACAGCCAGGGCTATGTAGAGAGAGACCTTGTCTCAAAAGGCCCAAAGGGGGGTTGGAGAGATGGCTCAGTGGTTAAGAGCACTGACTGCTCTTCCAGAGGTCCTGAGTTCAATTCCCAGTAACCACATGGTGGCTCACAACCACCTGTAATGGGATCTGATGCCTTCTTGAGCTGGGCGTGGTGGCGCACGCCTTTAATCCCAGCACTTGGGAGGCAGAGGCAGGCGTATTTCTGAGTTCGAGGCCAGCCTGGTCTACAGAGTGAGTTCCTACAGGGGTCTACGGGGGGGGGGGGGTCAAAGGGGGGGTGAAGAGCTGGCTCAGCGATTAGGAGCACTGACTGCTCTTCCAGAGATCCTGAGTTCAATTCCCAGCCACCACATGGTAGCTCATGTGATCTGATGCCCTCTTCTGGTATGTCTGAAGAGAGTGCCAGTGTACTCATATACATAAAATAAATAAATCCAAAAGAAAGGAAGGAAGGATGCAAGCAAGCCAAAGGGAGAAGAAGGACTTAGAATGCTCCTAATGTTGGGGTTGGTTACTTTGTATCATCAAAATTGGTTGAAGCAGCTGGGCAAAGACTGTACAAGCCTTTAATAACAACACTTGGAAGGGAGAGGTGAGTCACAACACTTGGAAGGGAGAGGTGAGTCCCAGGCCACCCTGGTGGAAAAGCAGTTCCAGGGCAGCCACAGCTGTTACACAAAGAACCCTGTTTCAAAAAATAGTGGCTGCCACCAAACAATACTTACAAAAGTATAAAATGTAAATTGAAGAATACAAAATTTCCTTTTACAATGCTTTTTCAGGTTTACTTATTTTTATTTATGTATATAAGTGTTTTGACTGCATGCATGTAATCCATGTGTATATCTAGTGCTAGTTGAGTTCAAAAGATGGCATCAAATTCTCTAGAACAGGAGTTGTAGATGGCTGTAAGCCATGTGGGTACTGGGTACCCCAAAGCTGTGGCTTCTGCAAGAGTAGCAAGTGCTTTTAACCTCTAAATCTCTCCACCCCCTCTTTTTAAAACACTTGTAGGAAAAGAAAAAACTAGGTCCTTGGAAGATTTGGGTTTTTTCCCATCCTGTTACAAATTCAGCCTGGTCAACAGGGGGCAGCACTGAGCCCTACAGACA
This sequence comes from Mus caroli, assembly GCF_978045245.1. Lineage (NCBI taxonomy): Eukaryota > Metazoa > Chordata > Mammalia > Rodentia > Muridae > Mus > Mus caroli. The sequence goes on along the minus strand of NW_028227256.1, from coordinate 90,436,011 downwards.
GGCGGTTGGGTTGGCCTCTCCAATCAGCGGTGATTCTGAGATCAGCAGTGAAGGGTTGGCTAAGTCACACTGGCCTTTTTAAATATAACATGTCTTTTTTTGTCTGTCTAGTAGTCATCCTCAGAAGCCCTTTGTTTCTTGGTCACCTTCAGCTGCCCACGAGCCTATAGCTGCCTCAGCACCTTCATCTTCATCTCCATCCTCTTCCTCCCCACCTTCCTCCTCCTCTTCATCTACCTCACAGTCAGCCTCCTGACCCCATCTTACTCATGAGCATCCCATCGGCAGGGGCATCTCTTCCATTCTCTGCCACTCCAACAAGTCCTTAGTGCCCTGAGCCTGTCCCCCTCAGAGCTGATGTCCATGGTCTGACTTGGTGAGGCATGCCAGCGATCCAATACAGGAGCACAAAGGAGAATGAGCACTCAAGGACTCTTGCAAAAAGGCTTCTGGAGTGTAGGGAGCTGCATCAAGAAAGGACCCTGACATCAGAACGGCCCAAAAGTTATTTTCTGGAATATCCAGTCATGATTTTAAATAGTCCCCCCCCCATTTTGAAATTGTCAACTATTTATTAGATACATATATTTATTTTATTTATTTTTTACAATTCAATGAGGTTGTTAATTATGTGTTTTTCCTTTTTCTTTTTCTTTCTTCTTCTCTCATATAGTACAACCCAAACCCAGCTTGCTCTCCCTCCTCTGCTCCCATCTCCCTCCCTCACCTCTCCCATTGATGCACTGTTCCTGTCTCCCTTCAGAATAGAGCAGGCCATTCAGTGATGTCAGCCAAACATGGCATAACAAGATGCAATAAGACTGCTTCATCCAGCATTAATGTGAGGGTTTATGATTTAAAATCTTACTTCAGATACACTACCCACTTGTGATTCTTTTTATTACCTGAGACTTCTAGACCGTTTGTTTCATTAACCACACAAAATAAGTCTATTTAGAAATGTTGGGAATGAAACATTCAAGTATATGCACCATTCTGGTTCAACCTGCCACAGAGAATGTAAGCCAAACATTTTGAAAGAAAAACACATTTACCAAATAGAGCCCTAAACAACCAGATCAGAATGCATTTTTTTCCTTTAAATACCCCCTCTCCCAGCTACTCGAAGTGCCTCGGTCCTTACCCCTGCCTGGTGTATGACTGTGGGCCCAAGAACACTCTTGAAATAAAAGTCCTCTTGCAATTTTCATCAAGACCGTTTCTCGTGAGTGATTTGGGGTGTCGCCTCTCCTGAGTCAGAACGTGAGGGAGTCCTCACGTTGTGGGTCTTTCATTCTCACTCTGGGACACATACCCCTAACACTCCAATCTTTGACCATTATCCATATCCTCTGTTACTCTAGGGCAAATAAATCTCCTGCATGCTGAGAACTTGGTCTGAGAACATGGTGTTCGGGGTCTATTTCTTTCAATTCTCTTCCAGAGGACTCAAGTTTATTAAGAGCAATTTTGTCTAATTTAGTGGGCTGTATTTTTGTTTCATTGGGCTTTTAGTTTGTCTGTTTGTAGTTTGTAGCCACCCACAGCTACACAAACTGGGTTCCTGAAAGGGAGGCTGGGGCTGCATGGGAGAAAATGTTGAGAGAAATAAGGAGACCAAGACAAAGATACTGATAAAGGCCCAAAGTTTACTTAAGAGCCTGAGCTTATAAAGGGCGGCATCCCATCCTCTACCAAGCCAGGATCTTGAGTCATTGGGATAGTGTCAGGAGAACAGGTTCAGCCTTTCAACAGGTAGTGGTGTCTTGGAGAAAACAGCAGAGGTGGCAGAACAATAGACCTATCTAGGTCAGAAGACTCCACCCTGGGTGGTCTTGTTCACAATGGCGGAACAGGTCTGAGTCAGCCTTCTCAAGGCTGAGGGAAGCTACAATTCCTCCCTAATTATATAATAAAAATTAGCTGGACTGAGACATAAAATTTACTTATGCTCCATTGTCCTGCCTGGGAATTATGGTGGCTGGTGGCCATGCCTGTCTTAGGACTTCAGTCTTCAGTTAACTTATTCTTATCCATCCTGAGGAACACGTGCAGCTTGTTTGTGGTTAAGTGCATGACACAGCTCTATGGTGTTATTATGAACAAACCATGGCCTCTTGGCACATGCCTCTGTCTTAGATTGAAAATAAGTCATAGACCCAGTGGCCCATCCTTGGCTGCCGGCCCTCATTGCACACCTTTTTCCCAATCAGACCAAAGCCACAATATGCACTCAATGCATCTCTTCATATCGATGAATTTCTGCCATCTGCACTTGCTGAAGGCAAGCCTGCATGGAGGTAACTGACCTGCTTGAAACACAACGCTGAAAGTTGAAAACCAAAAGGATTAAGGTTGTCTGTGGGCAAGTTCAGGTACTCTATTCCGTTGCAAATGAGCAAATATCAAGCCCAAGCTCTCACCTCATGGTGTGGGGGGAGGTGACTTTGAGAATCAAGAGAAAAGCTGTTACTTTTCATGTAAATAGACTATGCTCCAAGTTAACTCTACTGGCTAATAAAGATTTTTAGCTATCTTCATATTAGGAATCTCTAATATTCGATTTATTACTAGACCAGTCCATGATTGAGTCAGAATAACTGGTCATATTAAGAGAAAGAGAAGAGTCAGTATAACTCCTCCTTTTGAAGAATTTTTCTAAGTCAGTTTCCACAATCTCTAATGTTCTCTGTCCCAAAAGGTTAAAAAAGCTTGAAGCAGGGCAGCTTAGCTTGTCTAACCTGGGACAAAGGCAAGCAAAGATGGGTCAAGAACATATAACCAATACAGCTTTCTTGTCACCATTGTCAGGGCACTCAGCAAGCTCACAGGTCAACCTGTTACATGAATCATTCTGGTAGCTGGCATGCTCCTATTTCTGTGGAGAAAACACAAGCATGCTCTCTTCCCCAAATAAAATACCTGTTCAGGATCATGCCATATGCCAATAAGTGGATCGTTTTCATCTCACCTACGCATGAGTATGCCTAGTTTTAAGATACTATAAGGAACTCAGCAAGGAATTCTTGGGCATCCAAATTTTAAATTTTTAAAAATAAAAGTGTGATTTAAATGATGTGCATGGGGATATAATTCCTCCCCTTCTCTGTTTTCTAAGAAGATATAGTTTTTAAAGTTCCACAATACCTTGTCCTTGGGAATTATAAAAAAGTCTCAGTAACATGGGTAACATTAAATTGCTGACATAACATCTCAAATACAAGACTGTACTAACTAGTTCCAATATCTATTTTAATCTGATATGGAACACCAAGCATAAAAAAAAAATTACAAAATAATGGCTAATTACACTTTCAGTTGCTTCTCTTGTTAGAGCAGTTGCAACTAGAAAGCCTGAAATGGAATTAATAGTCACATATGCATATTTTATTTTTTAAATCAGAAATATGAGTATCTATTAGCAATAATTGATTAAGTATAAGTCATCATGAATTAACACCATTCTGTGGAAAAGGTAGAAACTGAGGACACTGAGAACAAGTCTTTACAATTTGACATGCACATTCTCTAAAAATACCAAATTATTATCTCAAGCCATTACTCTTTTGATGATGTAAAGAATGAGATTATACGGCCAATTGTTCTTGTGTAAGGCCTATAATCTGCCTGGGATATTTATCTAACATGGCATCCTTAAGAGGACTTGTCCAGGCAATCTAGAATGAAATCTTAAATGTCCAAAGGCAGTCCTTTACAGGAATAGTATCTTTTCTTAACTTGAGTTGTATATGCATCAACAATTGCAATTTTGAGAATTCATAGTATCTAAGAAACAAGCAATTTCAAGCAATTGTAAGCCCATATATATATATATATGTATATATATATATATTGAATATTAGTATACAAATTAAACCTTGATTTTTTTAAACATTTTAAAACACTAGCTAAAGCATACAATTTAATTATCTGTTCTGAAGCAGGAGGAAACTCAAAAGAATAAACATGTAATCCAATCACATGTACTTTTCTCCCATAGAAGAGCTGTTTTTAAATACAGTAGATGTATTCTTTATGGGATGCATGCATGCATAAATTTACAGAAAATACAAAAGCATGCATAGAAGCAATCTTAAACAACTTATCCTTTGGATAATGATTATTAATTTTACCTAAAAAGTTTGCAATACAATAGGTCAAATATCAATATTCTGTAATAACCAATTTAATTGTTGCTTGGAACAAGGAACAGACTCCTTGTCAGGTTTTTAAGAAACATTTTTTGTTGTTGTTTTTCTAAAATGCCTTCATGATTTTATCTCACAATTCTTTATTAGCACCACAGCAACATCATAATAGGATATTGAAACTTTACTTGGAGAGGAAGAAAGATGATTTTACATTAATGCTCTCTTTTGCCAAAGAATTGATGTGGGCATATTGAGTAACAATAACTAAAATAAGCAGCTAATATTTAATTACCATTGGTTAAAATTGATAACAATTAATTATAAAAACTTCCTCTATTTTCTGCGAAGCCTTTTGTTTTTCACCAGCTAATTTGCATCTCTCCTGATAACATTCAAAAAAGGCTTAAGTCAACTTAAGACCTTAAGGTGAGGTCTTAGCCAATTACCATCTCCTGGAAGCTTTTGAAAATAATTTGAAGGAAGCAAATCATCTTTTCTTTCTTAAATTTTTTGTACCACAATTTCCTAGGATAACTAAGCCCCTAAATATTAAAAAGATAGTGCCTCTGAATCTTTTCTGGAGCAACAGCTATGCCCCAGAACTTTGAACCTCATCATGTGAGAGCAAAGATTTGAAGTAAACGTCCCTTCAGGGGCATTTGCTAATAAATTACTTCCCATTTAAGAAACAATATACACTGAGAGATTAAAGTCTCAGCTTCTTGTATTGAAGCAGAGACAGGGAAACTTTTATATATATATACACATAATATAAAGCTATTAGCCATACTAGAGGCAAAACTTTCCAATGATCACAAGCTCACTGGAAGCAAACCCTTTACAATTATCAGGATGAAAAAAAAAAACAAAAAAAAAAAACAAAACAAAACAAAAAACCAACCTTCCAAATCTATAATAATTCTATATGGAGTAGGCAAGCCACATTATAATGTCCCTATAAGTTCTACAGCCTCATTGACTTTTCATAAATCTTAAACTTTATTTTGAACAACACCTGGATAGATCTGTAATAATGTTGTTTTAGCTTGAAAAAAAATTATTCCCCAGAGGCAAGGAGAGGCAAGGTTCCAAGAACTTCCCTAAGCAGGGTTTGCAAAACAAAAGAAAAGCCACACAAGCCTGCTGAGGCTCCTCTGAGTTTAGCATTAACTCAAATGTAAACATTTCTTAATCTGAGCATACAATCTGAGTTCTGACCCAAAGATTATCGCTCCTGTAGTGAGGACAGATTCCAGAATTTTTAAGTTTCTTTTGCAATATTAGAATATATCCATAACTTTTGGAAAGCAAAACCCAATTTTAAACAATTTAGTCTCTTTAAAAATCAATACCAGAAACATTACTTTCATGTTACAAAGTTTGGCTACCAATTCGTACATTCAAATGCATGACAGTGCAAATTTTAATGCTTTATTAAAGGAACATTGTTTTAAATCTTATCTCTTATAAGTCTACTTTCTATGGTAAAAATTACATAAAATATTATCCCAATTTAGAAGTATCCTTAGAAACACCTGCTCCACTATGTTCATAGCAGCCTTATTTATAATAGCCATAAGCTGGAAAGAACCCAGATGTCCCTCAACAGAAGAATGGATACAGAAAATGTGGTACATTTATACAATGGAGTACTACTCAGCAATTTAAAACAATGGATTTATGAAATTCGTGGACAAATGGATGTGTTGGGGCCGGCCTGCAGCTCTCATGTCCAGGTTCGAGCCTGGGAGGCATCTTGGAGCTGAAAGAGAAGAGGGAATCTAGGCGGGTAGAGAAATAATGGAACCAAGACATGCTAGTTTGTTCAAGGTTCAAATGTTTAATAATAAAATCTGTGCTTATAAAGAGGGAAGCCCATCCCCAGTCACGCCAAGTTTCTTGATGTAGAGATGTGAAGTTGTCAGAACAGCCTTTTAGCAGAAACTCGCCAAATTCACAGTTTGTAGTAAACTCCGGAAAATCTTGGAGAACCAGTTCGGCCTCAGGGCAGGTGGCAGGCAGTGTAACATCAAAGGAGAGTGATTAGAAGCAAGCAGCACAGCATGTGGCCCCGCCTCAGTGGTGAACGGTCTGAACCAGCCTGCCTAGGCTGAAGGAGGGTACATTCCCCCTCCCTTTAATTAATATTAAAAAAAAAACTGGACTGAGGCATAAAATTATTTATGCCCTATAGTCCTGCCTGGGAGTTATGGTGGCTGGCGGCCGTGCCTGCCTTAGGATCTCAGATTTTCCCGAACCATCCAATTCCGTCTTGGAGGCTACATGTAGCTAGTTTGTGTTATATTTCACACAAACATGGCTCTGTGGTGTGTTATCAACAGCCACGGTCTTTTGGCATGTACCTCTGTCTTAGATTGGTATGGCTCTGAAGTCTGGTTACCCGTCATTGACTAACCGGCCCTCATAGCACACCTTATTCCCAAATCAGACAAAGGCCACAATATGTACTTAAAATGCTTCTTTATGAAGATTAATAACTGCCACCTGTGCTGTTGGAGGCAAGGCTTTACATCTGCTGCAGTCAGGCTGGACGGTGTGGCTGACCTGCTTGAGAAACAAAGGTGGGGCAGTGAAAAGCAACAGTATAAAAGCTTCTTTGTGGAAGCCCAGGTACTTTATTCAGTTACAAATTAGCAATGATCAAACTCAGGCTCTGGCCTCCCGGTGTGGGGGGAGCTGGCTTTGAGAATTAGCTGGAAAGCCAGAGATTTTCTGAAAGTGGAGGCTGTGCTCCAAATTAACTTTGTTAGGTAATTAAGATTTTTAGCAATCTTCAATAGGAATCTCTAATATTGGAATTATTACTCAATGTTACAGGTGCTTCGAGCCAGTGGCGACAGGAACGACACGGACACCAAGTGGGGTTCATGCAACAGCTTCTTCTTTTACTTGTGGCCTTTTTCCCCTAAAGCTCTCTTCCCTTAGGCTTCTTCCCCTACTCCTTCTTGCAGCTTTTCTTTTTTTTTTGGTTTTTTTTTTTTCTTTTTTTTTTTTTTTTTTTTTTTTTGGTTTTTTGAGACAGGGTTTCTCTGTGTAGCCCTGGCTGTCCTGGAACTCACTTTGTAGACCAGGCTGGCCTCGAACTCAGAAATCCGCCTGCCTCTGCCTCCCGAGTGCTGGGATTAAAGGCGTGCGCCACCACGCCCGGCTTTTGCAGCTTTTCTTACAACAACTTCACTTACAACAGCTTCTCTTACTACAACTAGCTTCTACTTAGGGCAGCTCCACCCCACCTCATCCAATCAGAATTCACACACACTCCTGGCATGAGCTCAGGTTGGTCACCAATAGGCTGACAGGTCTGGATCACGAGGAACAGTCCAGCCTGGCAGGCAGCCCACGCATGCTTTTTCACTGCGCATGCTTGGGCAAGGCAGTAAACATCTTGGCCCATGTGGCCGCACCCGCTTCCCACAAATAGACCAGTCCAAGATTGAGTTAGAATAACTGGTCACATTGAAGGAAAGAGAAGAATCATTATAACTCTATTATATAACTAATCTTTCTAAGTCAGATTACACAGTCTCTGATGTTCTTTTTACCATAAAGTTAAAAAGCTTGAAGCAAGGCAGCTTCGCTTGTCCAAACTGGAAAAAATGGCAAGCAAGGATGGATCGAAAACATGTACCTAATTCAGCTTCCTTGTCACTACAGTCAGGGCACTGAGTGAACTCACCTGTCAGCTTGTAACAGGAATTAGCCATCATGCTTCTGCAGTGTTCTGTGGAGAGAACCTATGCGTTTCCCTTTCCTAATAAGGTAGCTGTTCAGGATCAAGCCATATGCCAATAAGTAGATCCTTTTAAGATACTATAAGGCATTTATTAAGTTCTTTGACTTCTAAATTTCAAAATTCTAAAATAAAAGTATGATTTAAATAATATGCATGGGAATACATTAAATAATATGCACTGGGATATAACTTCCCCCTTCTTTGTCTTTTAAGAAGCTAAAGTTTTAAAGTTCCACAATACCTTGTCCTTGAGAATTAATAATTTGTTGACAAAACATCTCAAATACTTGACTGTTATAGTCAGTATTAATGTAACATGGGCAGTGACTAATTACACTTTCAATTTTTTCTCTTAAAGAGTGGTTGTACCTAGAAATCTTGAAAAGTTACTAATAGTCACATGAGTATAATTTATTTATTTATTAAATTGGAAATAAGAGCATTTATTTGCAGAATTTTATTAAGTCTAAGTCCTCAAGAATTAACACTATTATGTGGAAACAAGTAGTAACTGAGGACACTAAGAGCAAAGAATTTAACATGCACAATGTCCAAGAATACTAAAATATTATCTTAAACCATAACTGTTTTGAATATATAAAGAACAAGATTATATATCCAGTCTATCTTATAAGTAGGACCTATAGACTGCCTGAGATATAAATCTAGCATTTTTACTTATGAGTTGTATATGCATAAGTAATTGCAAATTTGAGAATTAATAGCATCCGAGGGATGAACAATCTTAAGCAATTGTGAGCTCTGAGATATAATATTGACTATTAATATACAAATTAAGGTTTGATTGTTCATCATTTTAAAACACCATCCATAGCACACAACTTAATTATCTGTGCTGAAACAGGAGGAAACTCAAAAGAATAAACGTGTGATCTAATTCACATCTACTTATTTCCCATAGAGGGGTTGTTTTTAAACACAATAATTGGGATGCATGCATGCATGAATTTTTTTTTTTTTCGAGACAGGATTTCTCTGTGTAGCCCTGGCTGTCCTGGAACTCACTCTGTAGACCAGGCTGGCCTCGAACTCAGAAATTCACCTGCCTCTGCCTCCCAAGTGCTGTGATTAAAGGCGTGTGCCACCACTCCCGGCGCATGCATGAATTTATAGAAGATACAAAAGCATGCATAAAACAATTTTTTAACTTATCTTTGGGATATTGATTGTCAATTTTATTTAAAATGATGCTATGCAATAGATCAATTATTAATATTCTCTAATAACCAAATTAATTGCTGTTTGGAACAAGGAACACACACTTAGTCAGGTTTTTAAGACACAATTTTTGTTATAAGTTTTCTAAAATATACGAATTTATCTTACAATTCTTTATTAGCACCATAGCAGTTTTAATAGGATGCTGAAACTGTGCTTTGAGGTGAGCACCACCTCGGCCTCGCCCACCCTCGGCCTTCCTCTCAGGCAGAAGAGGCTGAAGACAGCCCAATCTGTTGTAGGATAGAAAGCCTAAATGAGGGAGGCAGAGCACCCCGAGTCTTAGCAAGGAAAAATACAGCTACCCCGGCAGGAATGAGCAGAGTCTCGTGGGGGCAATGGTGAGTGTGGCCCTCCCCTGAGTTCGATACAAAGCAACCCCGCTGTCTGGCGGCCTTCCACATCACCACACTCAGGGAAAGCTGCATGTCCCAAGGCCCCACCCCGCAGCAGCCAGCAACCTGCTGGCCAGGAGGATAAGAATAATGTTTTCTCTTGCCAAAGACTACAGAAAATAAAGGGGGTAGGAAGTCACAGCAGGCAAAGTACATTGAAGTTACCTGACTGGAAACAAAGGAATGACTTCAAAAGGACTTACAGGAACCAGATAAATGTTTATAGTAAAGATAAAGCGGCTCTGCTTAGGGTCAGCTTAATGACAGCTAAGGATTTCACACCCTTAGTTACAATGCAGTCTGCTAAATAATTGCTGTGGGCACATTTAATAACCATTAACTAAAATGGGCAGCTAATATTTAATTGCCATTGATAATAATTGATAACAATTATAAAAGCTTTCTTTATTTTCTGCAAAGCCTTCTGTAGTAAACTAAAACCCTAAGTATTAAAAAGATATTGCCTCTGAATCTTTTCTGGAGCAACAGTTACTCCCCAGAACTTAAAACCTCCTTGTGTTGAGAGGCAAGGAGAGGCAAATTTCAAGAACTTCCTTAGGCACACCAGTTTGCAAAACAAAAGAAAGTCACACATACCTCGCTGAGGCTGCCCTGAGCTTTGTATGGCTGTATAGCCACAGAGAGCTGTGTTAGTGCTCTCATAAGATGATTACTCTTGTAATTATTTTAATTAACAATATATAAAATCTTAAATTTGTGATCAAACTGCCAGCTGCACTTAAAGGAACATTGGCAATTTTTAACCATGATTTTTAAGTTTCTTACACAACGTTAGAATAATATCTACAGCCTTGGGAAAGCAATACCCAATTTCAAAGCAATATATCACTTTAGAATCAACATTAAATCTTCACTACCACATTGCAAGATTTGGCTGCCAATTTATACCTATGAATGCATGACAGTGCAAGCATTAATGCTTCATTAAAGAGACATTGCTTTAAATCTTATCTTTAAATTTACTTTCTAGGATAAGAATCACATTAAATATTATCTCAGCTAGAAGAATCTTAGGAGACCCAGTTTTTTGGCCCGCTTATGCCACATGTTTGAAAAGACTCCTGAGTTGCCAACTTAAGACTAACCTTCTGTTACCAATGTTACAATTATTTAATCCTAACCAATAACTTATGAGCTGATACCAAATGAAGCGGCTACACTTAGACCAGAGAATTTTCATTTTTCTAGCTATAATTGTAAAATAAAAAGCACTTTGTCATTAGCTAAATGCAATAATCACGAATGCAGAGAATTTTCTTAGGAAAAAACCATCTATCAGCTTTTTCACCCCAAAACCATGAGGCTGCAGACTCCCTTTCTTAAAAAACAGTTTTTCCAGCAGGGGTCCTCCTGCTGTGCCTGATTCTCAGCCAAAGTGTCAGCCACTCTCGGCTTTGCTATACCAGCAGAGAAACTTTTAGCCATCTTTTATTTTCCAACATGAAACATCGAAAATTCAGTCATTCAGACGACTAGACATGAACACACGTGAATTGAATACGTGAACAGACCGGTGCACCAGACATTAGACAAGACCTTAGACAAAAACACAGAGAGGGCAGAGAACTTCTGCTGTAGGTCCCAGAGAGAATAAAGCAGGGCTTCTCCGATTCTCTCTGTCTCTGGGGGAGTTTCAAAATCCAACTTTACTCCCGCCTGATGCAGTTTCTGACTGTGGTCATCTGTCTGTTCATTCTTTTAAACCCTTATTCCTCTCACCTAAAAAGTAGCTTCTGGAAGCTGTAGCCGACTGCCTGTTACCTTCCTAGATCCTGATATCACTGCTGAACCTGAGCTAATCCAGCGCACGGGTTAGCATGCTGCTCCAGCTCAGACCGTACCACACCTTAGCAACCATTCGCCCATTGCTGCTCCGTGTTCCGGTACAAATTTTCTAATTCTTTCCTATCTGTGGAGCTCCATACCAGCAGTGTTATTTCCAGCATCTTCTGCCATTCCCAGGTCATGTGTTGGTACACCAAATTGTTGGGGCCGGCAGGCGGCTCTCATGTCTGGGTTCGAGCCTGGGAGGCATCTTGGAGCTGAAAGAGAAGAAGAAATCTAGTTGGGTAGAAAAATAATGGAACCAAGACATGCTAGTTTGTTCAAGGTTCAAATGTTTAATAATAAAATCTGTGCTTATAAAGAGGGAAGCCCATCCCCAGTCACGCCAAGTTTCTTGATGTAGAGATGTGAAGTTGTCAGAACAGCCTTTTAGCAGAAACTAATTCACAGTTTGTAGTAAACTCCAGAAAATCTTGGAGAACTGGTTCGGCCTCAGGGTAGGTGGCAGGCAGTGTAACATTGAAGAAGAGTGATGAGAAGCAGCACAGCATGTGACCCTGCCTCAGAGGCAAACGGTCTGAACCAGCCTGCCTAGTCTGAAGGAGGGTGCATGGATGTATCTGGAGGATATCATCCTTAGTGAGGTAACCCAATCACAAAAGAAGTCATTAGATATGCACTCAGTGATAAGTGGATATCAGCCCAGAAACACAGAACACCCAAGATACAATTTGCAAAACACAGGAAAATCAAGAAGAGGGAAGACCAATGTGTGGATACTTCATTCCTCCTTAGAATAGGGAACAAAATACCCATGAAAGGAGTTACAGAGACGAAGTTTGGAGCTAAGACGAAAGGATGGACTATCCAGAGACTACCCCACCTGGGGACCCATCCTATAATCAGCCACCAAACCCAGACACTAGTGCATATGCCAGAAAGATTTTGCTGAAGGGACCCTGTTATAGCTGTCTTGTATGAGGCTATCCCAGTGCCTGGCAAATACAGAAGTGGATGCTCACAGTCATCTAGAAGATGGAACATAGGGTCCCAATGGAGAAGCTAGAGAAAGCATCTGAGGAGCTGAAGGGGTCTGCAACCCTATAGGTGGAACAACAATATGAACTAACCAGTACCCCCAGAACTCGTACCTCTAGCTGCATATGTAGCAGAAGATGGCCTAGCTGGCCATCACTGGGAAGAGAGGCCCCTTGGTAATGCAAATTTTATAAGCTCCAATACAGGGGAATGCCAGGGCCAAGAAGTGGGACTGGGTGGGTAGGGAAGCAGGGCGGAGGGAGGGTATAGGGAACTTTCCGGATAGCATTTGAAAAGTACATAAAGAAAATATCTAATAAATAAATAAATAAATAAATAAATAGAAATGGGATTAAAGACAGTCCCTTATAAATTATTTAAAAAAAAAAAAAAAGTATCCTTAGAGGCCTAGTTTCCTGGACTGGTATGTGCCACATGTTGTTGTTTAAATTAACTCCAGCCTTGAGTTAGCAGTTTTAAGCTAACATTCTTGTTACCAATGTTACACCTTTTTAATCATACCCAATAACTCATAAGCCAATACTCTATGACCAAGACATGCAGAGCATTTTTATACCTTTAAGACTGGTCAGAAACCTAATGAAGTGGCTACATGAATCTTATAGATTTAGACCAATCAAAGGATTTTACTTTTTCTAGCTATAATTTCAAGATAAAAAGCACTTTCTCGTTTGCTGAACTCAATAATTACAATTCCAGAATTTTTTTTTTTTTTTAGGAAAACAGAACTATCAGCTTATTTGCCTTAGAACTAAGAAGCTACAAACTCCTTTTTTAAAATCAGTTTTCATCAGGACCTATCCTGGGTGTGTGTGACTCCTGGTGTGTGTGACTCCTGGCGAAGGTGAGAAGCAACTTAAATCAGCCTCTGCTGCGTAAACTGAGACTGAATCAGGAGATGGAGAGCCAGCAAATGAAGTTTTAACCATCTTTTTTTCTTTTCAACATGAAACATAGAACAACAGTCCTTTAGACAATGAAACAAAAACAGATATGAATTGACACATGGACAGATTGGTGCACCAAACAGAAACAATACAACAAGGGTAGAGAACTTGATGCAACCAGGCCAAAGAGAAAGCAGAACTTCTCTCAATTTCCCTCTGTCCCTGGGAGAGCTCCAAAATCCATTTTCCTTCTCTCTCTCTCTCTCTCTCTCTCTCTCTCTCTCTCTCTCTCTCTCTCATGTCATTTGTATATCTAGCATCTCCCTTTTTTTTACTCTTTTTTTTTATTTTATTATTTTAAGCCCTACTCCTCTTGCCTGATGCAGTCCTTGAATGTGGACCAATGCCTGTTTAGAATTTTTCACTCCCATTTTCAACTGTCAACCACTAGCTGATATCAGCACTGGGCCAAAAATGACTCAATCTAATCTGTATCCTTTTTGCACCCTTGAGATCAACAGACTTCAGAAGATGGCATTTGTAATGCTAATATTTTTATTATCATTAGGTATTTATTTCATTTACATTTCCAATGCTATCTCAAAAGTCCCCCACACCCTCCCACACCCACTCCCCCACCCACCCACTCCCACTTCTTGGCCCTGGCGTTCCCCTGTACTGAGAGGCATATAAAGTTTGCACGACAAATGGGCCTCTCTTTCCACTGATGGCCAACTAGGCCATCTTCGGCTACATAAGCAGCTAGAGACATGAGCTCTGGTGGGGTACTGGTTAGTTCATATTGTTGTTCTACCTATAGGGGTGCAGATACCCCCAGCTCCTTGGGTACTTACTCTAGCTCCTCCATTGGGGGCCCTGTGGTCCATCCAATAGATGACTGTGAGCATCCACTTCTGTGTTTGCTAGGCCTCGGCATAGTCTCACAAGAGACAGCTGTATCAGGGTCCTTTCAACAAAATCTTGCTAGTATATGGTGTCAGCGTTTGGAGTCTGATTATGGGATGGATCCTTGGATATGGCAGTCTCTAGATGGTCCATTCTTTTGTCTCAGCTCCAAACTTTGTCTCTGTAACTCCTTCCATGGGTGTTTTGTTACCAATTCTAAGAAGGGGCAAAGTATCCACACTTTGATCTTCGTTCTTCTTGAGTTTCATGTGTTTCGCAAATTGTATCTTATATCTTGGGTAAGTTTCTGGGCTAATATCCACTAATCAGTGAGTACATATCATGTGATGTTGGGAGCTATTAAGGCAACGCTATTGTCCTGATCTCTGAATTGGGCCTCTCCCCCCCTGAGAAGAAAAGAGGGTCAAAAGCGGGCCACCGGACACACCGCTCCAAGAACAACCACAGATCTTTCCAGCCCTAAGTCAGCGCCAGATGTCCTGACCTCAAGATGCACCCTGATACCACCAAGTTCCTGCTTCCCCGTGTAGTCGCCAAAAGAAAAATTTCCGCTGCCCTATCCCTCCTGCTGAGGTGCATTTCCCCTGCCCCATCCCTCCTGCTGAGGTGCATTTCCTCTGCCCCATTCCTCCTGCTGAAAGGCACTTCCCCTTTTGCTTGTACATTTAAACCTCGGGCCTGGCTAATACATTCGAGGCTTTGATACATTCCAGAACGGTTTCCGTGTCGTTATTCGTACAAGGCCCTCGTCTCTCTCTCTCTACCCCCCACCATTTGGTTCTTAGGAGGAGGTCCCCTCGTGACCCTCGAATAACTGGACCTGCTGGACGGGTCAATGTGAGTTCTTTTGTGATTGAGTTACCTCACTCAGGATGATGCCCTCCAGGTCCATCCATTTGCCTAGGAATTTCAATCTAGCTTGTAATGCTAATATTAATGCTGTGTGTTGCTTACTGTGCAGGGATACGTCTTCATCTTCCTCTTCTCATGGAGCTCCACCAAGACAATGTTCCCCCAGTCAATCCATCTGTATTCAGGCCGCATGTTCCAGGAGCCAACTGTAGCCATGCATAGCTACATGAACCGGGTTCATAAAAGGGAGGCTGGGGCTGTATGGGATAAAATTCGAGAGAAATAACAAGACCAAGACAAAGATGGTGATCAAGGCCCAAAGTTTACTTAAGAATCTGAGCTTATAAAGGGGGGATCCCATCCCCCACCAGGCCAGGATCTCCTTTCGTAGGGATAGTGTCTGGAGAACAGGTTCAGACTCTCAGCAGGTAGTGGCATCTTGGAGAAAACAGCAGAGGTGGCAGTAAAATAGACCTATCTAGGTTGGGAGAGTCCACCCTAGGTGGTCTTGTTCACAGTGGCAGAACAGGTCTGAGCCAGCCTGCTCAAGGCTAGGGGGGTGGGCTTCAGTGGTTTTCTGTTTTGTTTTGAGACAGGGCCTTGCTTTGTAACCTGGTTGTCCTGGAACTCACTCTGTAGTCCAGGCCGGCCTTAAACTCAGTGATCTGTTTGCCTCTACCTCCCCAGTGCTAGGGTAAAAGGTCTGAGCCAGCATCTCTAGCATTCTGAATATCTCTGTTCGGTTTGGAAGAGTCAATTTTCAATTTACAGTGTTCTTTTGGATTGACAAACTCATTATACTATTGTACCATCTCTAAACTTGCCAACAATTACTTTTTCTTTGACAATTACTTTTCATATTAAATTGATGTCCATATTAAATTGAGGTACAAAGGAGCATGGTCTGTCTTTTCTGAGGCCTCTGACACAGAAGAAAAGCCTCCACCAAAACGCAGTAAGGAAGGCTCGGGCAGAAAGGCTGGGCTGAGTATGTGACTTATTTCCCAACACCTCAGGCACCCTGTTTGAGTACCCCAGGGAACCAGGTACTTCATCCTAAGAGCTGGGTGCTAGATACTTAGTATCTCTCCATGAATGACTAAGAGAGGCACCCAAAAGATGATCCCTGAGATTATATACAACATGGTTTCCAAGGCAACCAAAGGTACCTGAGCCTCTCAGAGAACCTGTGGCAAGTCAGGCACTTTCTCCTTCAGGACTGTTCAACTGGAAGCTAAAAAGTAGACTGTGCCTGTGCTCAGGCTAACCAACAACTTTCACAACTCTCAGTCTACACTGTTCTTCATAAAATGGAAGGCTGCCTACTCATCCCATCTCTCCCTGGCCCACCTCTGAGCCTCCGAACCCTGTACAGGCATGGCATTGTCACCGGTGCTGAATCAATGTGGCTACAAAATCCCAGGGAACAGTTGTAGGTCTCTTCTTGGATCCACAGGCCCGATGTCTATGCTCCGGTGTTCCCTTGGGCTGATGTTCACCTGGTGGGCTGCTTAGACTGTCTCTGTGAAAACATAATTTAAGGGCACTAGCATTCTTGCCTGTCCATGTCTCTACAATGGGTGGATTCACATATGGAACAGCTGTGCCTGTTGTCTTAGGTGTAAGGCCCTCTCCCAGAGATGCAGATGGATGGGTATCTTGACAGTTTCACTTTGGAAAGGTAGACTGGGAAGAAAGAGTCACTTAGCCAAACCCCTACTTTTTCATGAGTGGGATATCCTTGGGAGTCTTGTTGGGAAACTGCAGAGAGTACATATGGGCCATGTGCTGGAGCTCGGGCATCGCCATTCTCTGACAGATATGCAGTGTGGTGGTGCCCAGACCATGCCTAAGGTTGTAGCCCAGAATATTGGCCTTTCCACTCTGGTAAGGGCGCAGATTCCGGTCATCTATGTGTGTCAGGTTCTTGGGCTCTGGATCCTGAAGACACAGGGCCGTGAGCTCGCGCTGCCTCTCCCGCAGCTGCTCCAGCTCTTCTGTGAGCTGGCGTGGGCTTAGCTCCGCATGCAGCTGGGTCCAAAACGTGCGATTGAAATGCTGGTAGAGCTGCCAGTCCAGTGCACACCAGTGCTGGACACGCTCCTGGCTCTCGGGCGTCAGGTGGGAGACAGTACTCTGGCTGCGCACGTTCAGCTTGAAGGACACGATGTCATCCAGCTGCCAGCGCAACCTTCTGCGCAGCAGCACCATAGACTCATCAAAGTAGTCTGCAATGAGCACCAGATGGAATCGCTGCTCCACCTCCGCAAGACACTTGTGAACATAGTCCATGTCAGCTGGGGCGTTGTTGTCAAAGCCAAAATCAAACCACATGTTGTTTTTCGCATAGACATTGCGCAGGCTCACACTAGCGTTGTAGTACTTCCACGGATCTGCCAGGAATTCGTCCAGGCTCTTGGCCTTCTGGAAGGCAGGTGCATAGTCCTTATAATAGATGAAGGAGGACTCCAGCTGGAAAACTGGGTTCCGGAGGATGGAGAAGTAGAAGGTGTCATTGGGCATGACTTTCTGCACCTGTTTGGAGAAGAAGTAGGTGGGACTAAAGACGCTGTTGGATGGACTGTGCAGCTGCCCACGAAGTCTCACCTTGCACCAGTCCCAGCTCCCTCAACAGAGCTGGAGCCTCATTCCTACACCAAGGGAGCAAGTGCCAAGGTTGAGGGGGCAACAAAAGCCCAGTATGTTCTTCCAGAACCAGAAATTCAGAGATGTGAGAGAGGGTTGGGATGCCCTCAGGAAGACAGCCTTGAGGCTATGTGTCTCATGCCAAGAGCAATTACAGGCCATTGGCAGCCTAAACAAAATGGTCTGACAGGGTCTATAGGCCACTCCACGCCAACCCCACACCTGGGAGCCCCATAGTTACACCCACAGTTCCAAGCAATGCAGCTCTAGCCCCACCCCACCCCCACCCCACTCTCTGCCACCACATTGCACACCTCAGGATAGTTGAACCGTAGGTGGTTACACATGATGTTGAAGTGATGCTGCAGGCGGTTGTCCTGCTTCAGGCCCTCTACATACCGTGTCACAAAAAGCCAGGGGTAGCCCAGATGGACTCTAGAGCCCTCAGGCAGTGCTGTGGTTAGATTGTGAGACTCTGAGAAGCGGTAGAGGATGTTGAGTATTGTACTGCTGGCTGTCTTGTGCGTCTTGAGAAACATGATGTTTGTGACCGGTGGTTCCTGGACCTTGTCCCTGAACCGAAGAGTACAGCGAGCATATCATCAGTAACGGAGCCACAACCCTTCAACAGCACCCCTCAAGGAGTACCCCTTAACATGGGTCCTTATTCTATTTCCTCTCGCCATCTCACAGCACTGTGTCCCCAGTCCAGCTCTGCCACTCTGTATTCTTTCAGGCCAAGGGGATTCTCTGTGACAGATACAATTTCCCCTCATAGCAAGATGTTCTCCACAGCTATACTGTCTGTTCCTGTGACAGCCATGGGATACCTCAGACCCCAAGAATCACCCTTGGATCCAAAATCTGCTGTCTGTCTCCCAGTGAACCCTGTGTGGCAGTGACTCTGTGACCTCAGCCAAGGTCAGCCAGCCTTAGAAACGCTAGGATGGACTCGGATGCCTGGATCACCAGCCATACTCCTGACTTAATATAAGCCAGCATAGTTAGCAAGGATGGTGAGGGGCAGGATCCAGTGGACCATGGGACACAGCATTTTCTCAGAGGACAGTTTACCCCTCCTTATACAAACCTGACCAGGGGAGACGTGAAGGAGAAGGAACTGAGACCCTCACAGAATCCTGAAGAAAACACTGACTTGGGAGGCAGTTGGTTGTGCATAGATGGCCACCCCCTGGGTGATGTAGTCTTGGCAGGCAGGGGGAGAGAATGTTCTGGAGTCTGGTGCCAATGGAGCACAGTCATGACCTTACCACCTGAAAGTCATGCTAGAAGCCAGGCCATCTTTGTAGGCCAGAAGGTAGCCTTCCCAAGGCTCCTACTATATACCTTGTTCTTCTCACTTCCCTTTCCAGTCAAGACTGAACAAGACAGGCCTGTTCCCCAGAGTCCCCTAATAAGCCTTCCTAGTGGGCCTGTCTCTTGTAGTGACTACAAGAGACAGGCCCAAGAAAAGCATAGCTCACCACCCTCTCCTAGAGAGGACACTGATGCTCAGAAGGGAAGTGAGTGAGTGCTTGTGTTCATAAAGCAGGCAGGACAGGGTCCTGGTACTGACCTTGGGGCTGCAGGGGAAGAGCTCGGCCCCCAAGAGCATAACACATCTGCACAGGACTTACGGTATGAGTAGTCTGAAGTCCACATGCAGGAAACCAACCAGCAGGAACACAGCCAGGGCCAGGAACCAGAGTGCCACCTGGAAGGACCTGTGGGCAGTACCTGCTTAGTGCCACTTGGATACAAAGTCCCATAACTGCTCAGCAAGGAGCCCTGTGATAACTGGTAATAAGCCCAGAGCAGGGTGACCCAGGCCTGCTTGTCTCAGAACCTGGAGCACCTCGGGCTGGGGTCTTACAAGCCCTCCCAAGCCTCTGAGCTGCAGAGGAAAGACTGAAGAGTAGACATATGTGCTGAGCCCCATAGTAAGGCCCCGGCCCCCAATAGAAAAACAGTTTGAAATGGGCCTTGAAATAGGATAGTGTCCTGCTAAGGACACAAACGGGAGCATTGGGGATTAGGATCCTGATGAGAAAACAAGCACCAAGCTTCCTTCCTCACCACACCCAACCTCACCCTGTGAGGACAAAGACAGGTGCTGTCTTCAAGCCCTGGAGAGATCCAGCCCCAGGAATGTACACACTCACACATGCTCACACACACACACACACACAACCATTCTCACTCTCACGTACTGACAGAACACATTCACACATGCTCACACACACACACACACACACACACACACACACACACACAACCATTCTCACTCTCACGTACTGACAGAACACACTCACACATGCTCACACACACACACACACACTCCCTTCTTTCTCACAGACTCTAGCTTCCACAGTACTGAAAGGAACTGTTCTTGCTTAAATCTCCCTGTGTGGGAGGTGTTATGTCAGGCAGCTGGCTGCCAAGTAGACATCCTGAGACAGAGTGTGCCGCCATTCCACCTGCTGAAGCAAAAGCAGAAGCTGTTCAGGGGATTTGCTGCTGCTGTGCATTTTTCCCTGCCTCAAGACAAGCCATAGTGAAAAGCATGATGGGATGTTAGAGCAGCCATGAGGGCAGGGCTCTTCAGCTGCCTATTTCATAGCCCAGGTTAATCACAGACACAGAGCCAACACAGGAGGCACAGCCACTCTGGCTGCAGGCACCCTCTACCTGTAGTAGAGTATAATAAAACCATGTTTTCCTTGTAGCTGGCCTTTGCTAATTTGTGAGTTCTTCTTTTTCCAACCCTTTATCTCCCCACCCTGTTTCCTGCCCCATTACTAGATAAGGAAGGAAGGAGGGAGGGAGGGAGGGAGGGAGAGAGGGGGAGAGAGAGAGAGAGAGAGAGAGAGAGAGAGAGAGAGAGATCTATGAATCTAATTTCCTTCTTGTCTCTTCTTTGCTTCTCTTTGCTACTTTGTGTGTTCTTCCTTTCCCCACACTCAGTCCACCCTCCCCTAACCTCCCATCTCACCCCTATCAATGCATAGGGGAAAAAAGAGAATAGAGAGCAAAGAAAGATCTCTGAAATAACTTCTTGTTTCTTCTTTGAACACCACTACTAACAAATCACAGAGAACCCCCCGAATGACCAACAACCACCCACCCAGCCTATGAGGACCTAGTATTTATATACCCTTTGAAAAATTCCCAGAATTCCAAACATCACACAATCGCAAAAACTATCTGCTGCTGGCAAAACCATGCCTCTGCTAGGGCACAAGGAACATCGTAGTCAGCAGGTGTGGACAGTCTTAAGCAGCTCCATACGCCATATCTGGTATTCACACTTGTACCAGATTCTGTTACTATTTGTGTGTAGTTCTTGGGGTGTTTGTTTGTTTGTTTGTTTGTTTGTTTGTTTTAAAGAAATAACATTCCAGAATCGTTCCTAGAATTCCTGGCCTTGGAGATCTTGGATTTTGGTTGTTTTCCTGCCTCCTTGAGCATTCCCTGCTGTAGACTAAGAGTCTACATTCACCAATACAGTGAATGGCTCTAGCTTTCCAGTGAGCAGCCAATGCTCTGTGAGCAGTTACCTGCTCCCAACTCCCAAGCATCAGGCTGGCTCCTCAATTTCCCACAAACGCAATCGTGGGTGGATTTTTTTTTTCTCTCTGATAAGCTCTGAGAGGACATTTTCATAGATACTGGGAAGGGATGGAATTCCTCCTGAGATGACTGTGCCCCATGCACCAGGTGACATAAGAACACATGGTGCCCAAGTTTATGTGGACAACTGGGGGTGGCTGTAGAGATGACTCAGTGATTAAGAGCAATGGTCACTTACTCTTCTAGTAGGTCCTGAGTTCAATTCCAAGCAACCACGTGGTGGCACATAACCATCTGTAAAGGGATTCGATACCCTCTTCTGGTGTGTCTGAAGACAGCTACAGTGTGCTCATATAAATGAAATAAAGAAATCTTTCTTAAAAAGAGGACAACTGAACAGATTTGGATAATAGTTCTCTGAGACCTCTGTCCAGCACCTGTCTGGGCCTGGATACCCTCCTTTTGCTTTGCTGAAGACTATGTGACTCTTGGATTCTCAACCTGGGAGTCTATAGGATATGCTTGGTCACAGTTACTATGTCCAGAGCAAGCAAGTGTATCACCCACCCCAAGACAGCCAGGTCACCTCTCCACCAATGCATTCTTTCAGAGCAGGTACATAGTAGCCAGCAGGGAGGGACTCTGTAACACGACTTACTCTTACCTACATGTGAAAATTCATGAATATACTATGACTTGAGGCCCAGTTGTGGGTCCAAACTTTTGTTTGGAGAAGGTGGAAAATATTTAGGGCCAGACTGGCTAATGAAAAGACTTAGTTCCTTCTCTAAAGCCAGAATATGCTTGGCAAGGTCTGTGATGCATTGGGGAAATTTGTTTCAGATCCTGGGAACTCGATTTTTCCCTTCTGTGAAGGCTGTGGTACGTGGTCTCGATGTCACTGAGTGCTGGCCTATGGCTTTTGGTGCACTTGAGATATCCAATGTTCCCTATTTTACAGCATGACTTGATTATTTCTTGCTGTCTTCGTCCCAATACATGATAGCCTTTTGCTGACTCTGTCCAAATACCTCCTTGCAAATGGTAAATAAGATGCTTGATTGACATTTATACAAGACCTCTAACTCCCAAGTTTCTTACCTTTTTTTTTTTCTTTTTAATTTTTTCATCCCCAGTCATCCCTATCAAAGATTTGTCCCTGCAGGAAAAAATGACCTTCTGGTGTAGGTCAGAAAGGAAGGAGAGGGGATAACAGGGCCCAAACCTGGCCAGGCTGAGCTTGCATACACAGCAGAAGCTGGTAAGGCAGGACATTCCACAAGCCAGGCTGCTGCCTATCTACCCAGGGAAGTGGTGGATCTCATCCCACAGGACATGGTTCTTCTAACCATGTCGTCAACAAGAGTTTTCTGTCCTAGCTTCCCTGGCATTTACTTAGATTTGCTAGCTTTTCTTACCATTGTAGACAAAACACTTATCTATGTCCCCCTTTCCAAATGCTCATTGCTAGAGCTTTCCAGGGTGCCGGCTCGTCTCTGCTCTTCTCTTACCAGGACATTTAGGACAGTAGCCACATGAACAGATGACACACATCCTAGCTGGCTCCAACTCAAGACTCTAGGCTGAGTACCTTTTCTGGCCTGTTTACAACAGTAACATCTGCTGCCCATGTTTCAGGCTGATAGGTCACAATGGCCAAAGTTCAAAGTGGGTGTGTGGAAAGACAGTTGGCAATCTTCTGTACTGTGGGAATCATGAGTTGTTCTTCACCCCTAAAACTCTGTCTCCCAACCAAGCAAGTCCAACCAGACCCTAGCATCCCACACTATATATGGGGCTACAAAACACTCTTGGCTGCCACTACAAGGCTTTGGTCAATGCACGAGTCCTGCCCGCCACTGGCTTCCTATCCCTGGTCTTTGTAAGATTGTTGATCCACCAAACTCATCTTCCACTTTCTTGGCCCAGGCCTAGACTCATCCATGTCTCTAAGGAACACTGGGCACCTCTGATAGGAAACAGTCATTAGGGACTCTAGTGTGGGGGCTAAGGATGCTTGCTCCTCCAAGAAGGCTACATTTTCCAGGTCTTATGCATGGACAAACATGGGGCTCCACCTATGGCAGAAACCCTCTTGAGGCTGCACCTATATATATAATTCAGAAACTACAGCTATTAACTGAGTTTCTTCCAGTCATATTTGTCTCCTGCCTTCCCCAAACACACAAGCCATCATACATGTGGGCATCCCATAATGACATACAGCATAAAACCCCTCAGGACCCTAACATGGTTGGAATATGCTTATCCCAGGGAGTGGCACTATTAGGAGGTATGGCCTTGTTGGACGAACTGTGTCACTAGGGGGGTTGGGCAATGAGACCTTTCTCCTAACCATGTGGGAGCTAATGTTCTCCTAGTGGCCTTCAGATGAAATTTCAGATATAGAATGTTCAGCTCCTGCTGCATCATGCCTGCCTGGATGCTGCCATGATGATACTGGATTGAACCTCTGAACCTGTAAGTCAGTCTGAATTAAATGTTTTGCTTATAAGAGTTGCCTCAGTCATGGTGTCTGTTCACAGCAGTGCAGTCCTAACTAAGACACACCCCAATAAAGCACCACTACCCACTGCCACCCCACAGTGCCATTCCAAGTTCTACCCTAGCTAGGATGGGACATGTCACCTCTGATGTGTGTCAGTCATGTCCCCACACACTCCCTGAAAATCTGTATAGACACAGAGCTCAGGAGCTCCCCAGAGGAGATGCCTTGGTCCCTCTGTGGAATGAAGGAATTAAATATGCATCACAGTCCCTATGAAATGAAGGAATGAAATGGGAAACACAACTGCAGTGGTCTAAAATGGGTCAAATACACTCAGTTTCCGGGTGATCTCTCTCCTGGATGAACAGTGTTGACACAGAGAAGGTTGAAAAACAGAAGACGGAAATGATGTTGTAGAATGTCTACTGAACACATGTCATTGAGTTAGAGGCCATGAGTCTTCCCAATATCAACCTAGGCTCCACCCCATGTCACTATGGCTAGCACTCCCTGGGGAGGTGACTGCAAAGGGCTGGACAGTTTACAGCCTTCTGTACTTAGAATAACATCGCCATCTGATAAGAACAGTGCAGAACAAAGCCAAAGGACTGCTCACCTTCTTCTCTTCCCGACATCCGTTTATTCTTCTACATAAAAATCCTTCCTTAAACATGCTGTCTCTTACTGGCCTCCTCTCAGATTCATAAAATTTCAGCACACACTAACCATCTGTCTTATGGATTTCCAGGAATGAGACTTTACAGGGACAGTTCTAATGCCAAGTCAGGCTCCAGGGCTCCCAAATCACAAGCTGAAAAGCACACCAGCTTGCCTCTGACTCAACACAGCCGACAACCTGCCACACATCCTCCCTGCCTGAACAGGGGGACCAGGGCAGCCATAGTCCAAGACCCTGCCTGCACCCAGCCCATCCTCTGCATGAGGACAAATAGAAGCTTGAATTTTAAAAAATGAATCTTGATTCTTATGTACAGAAAGAGATAGGACTCTTCCCTTCTTTCTCACAGCATTGACTTAAAAACTTTGCACTGAGCCAGGCAGTGGTGGCGCACGCCTTTAATCCCAGCGCTTGGGAGGCAGGGGCAAGCAGATTTCTTAGTTCAAGCCCAGCCTGGTCTACAAAGTGAGTTCCAGGACAGCTACACAGAGAAACCCTGTCTCAAAAAAACAAAAACTTTGCACTGTGAGCCAGGTAATGGGGGTGCACACCTTTAATCCTAGCACTGGGGAGGGAGAGGAAGATGGATCTGTGAGTTTGAAGACAGCCTGAGCTCCAGGACATCCGAGGCTAACAGAGAAACCCTATCTCGGAAAAAAAAAAAAAAACACAACAACAACAACAAAACCTTTCCACTTTGAGTCCCTTTGCCATCCTCTCAAGATGTATGCAAACATTTCTAAGTCCTTTACAAGCCTTATGGCAGCGACTCCAACAAGCACTATGGAATCAGAATATCTACATAAATATATCTATAATGTAAGACCATCTGGCTTTTGGCTCCAAAGGCCAGCTTAGAGAGGCAAAAAAATAAATAAATAAAATAAGGGACAATTATTTTTCCTTTAAAAGTTCTGATACATATATTTGTTTGTTTATTTATTTATTTATTTATTTATTTTACATATGTGCGCTTGCTCATATGTGTATGTGCGTGCATGCATGCTATGACATGCATGTGAAATGTCAGTGGACAGTTTGCAGGAGTCAGTTCTCTCCTTCCACCACAAGAGTTCTCTGACTAGACTCAGGTTGGTAGGCTGGCCAACAAGCATGGTCACCTGCTGAGCTACTTTGCTGGCCCTAATTTTTCTGTAGAAGAAGCCAGTTAACTTTCAAGGCTGGCTGCTTTATTTACCAGCTGGATCTTAGATGACCTCAGTGAAACCATGGTACTGTTGAGTCTTCTCATCTAAGGACCAAGCACTGTGCATGTCAAGAACATGGGTGGAAAGGGCACGTTTCCCATGATTCCCAAGAATCCCTGTTGTGGACACCATCTTCCAGGCCCAGGCAGTCCCAGGCTTTTGTCTATTCTGCCCTTAGATGGAAGCCATAACCTAAGGTCTTTGCCCAGAAACTGGTCCCCTGATATACATCGAAGCCCTCCAACTCCACTTCTTCCACAGCTTGAGTGACCCACACGGGTCCTACAATCAAGGGGCTTCCACACTGAAGGGGACACAGGAATGGGAACCATGAAACCCACACCTGCTCTGCGTGAAATGGTCACAGGGGCCAGTATAAAGGGATCTTGTGACCCAGTCATCAACAATCATCCCCAGACTGTTCCAGTTCCCTTCCCCAGTGTAGCTGTGAGGCTCTTGTGAGCTACCAAGAAAACAACACTTTCTGATGAATGGCCCCAGGCCTAACCGTCAAGTCTCTTTACCCAAGCACCTGGTCCTACCCCCTCACCACACCCTGCCTTTACTGCAGAAGCTGTGAAAAGCTGAGGCCACAACTCTCATAGATCCCAACATAATTTAGAGAGAAACAGAAGTCACCGCACCTGTCTGGCAAGTGCAACCCCTGCTGATGGCCAAGCACTGTGCAACAAAGATTATTCCTGGTAGCAGCAAATGGTTCGTGGTCCTGGAAATATTACAAAACTTGTACCATTCTTCCAATCTGGACCACCTAGAAACTCTGGTTTTAAACCTTACCCAGACTGAGATACCCAGAAAGGAGGCAAGAAGCAAAGCTACTTGTAAGAAAGCATGCACCATGCTCCTTCCCACATGCCCACACCTCTGCTCCCCCCAACTGTGGCACCTCTCCTCCACCCTCCACTTATCCACTTTGGGTATAGTCCTAGAGGGCAACCTGTCAGTCCCATGGCCTCCTGCCATGCTAGTCAATGGGTAACTTGACCTATACCTACTCATATAGGAGGTAAGTCCAACTTAGGAACCACCTGGAAACTCAGAGCAAGTATCACTAGCCAGTGATCCAGCAGGATGGCTTTGCCCGGATCAGAGAGTTTCATGTGCTACCTCCCAAAAGGTAGGCAGGCAGATGATGTACAGTACTAACCGTCTCTGAAATCCTCTTTCTGTTAGTTTCTTGCAAACCATGGTTGGTCCACAAATGACATGGAAACTCCACAAATTGCCACTCCTGTCACAAAGGATTCTATACCACCCTCTCCTCCATGTCCCCTCCCATTCCGCAGACATGGTGGCACTCCAGTCAGCCAGCCAGATTCTATGGACACAGTTCTACAATATGTCAGGTGACATCTACAAGCAAAACAGTATACCATCTAACCAGGAACTGGCCAGGACCTGATTGAATCATGAGGCAGACTTTTATTTTTTAGGATTCCTGACAGAAAGAGCCCTTCCCAGGCAGTGTCCAGCCAATATGCCCCATAAAAGGATAAGAGAACAGCCAACAAAGGAGCTCCCCCATGGACAGAAAACTGGCCTCGGTCCTTCCTTTCTTTCTTCTTTCCTTCCTTCCTTCATGTTTTGTTTGTTAGTTTTTGTTCTTGAGACAGTTTCTCTGTAGCTCTGACTGTCCTGAAAATTGTTTGTGATGAGAATTCTGGAGATGGATCAGCTGTTAAGAGCACTGACTGTTCTTCCAGTGATCCTGAGTTCAATTCCCAGCAACCACATGGTGGCTCACAACCATCTGCAATGGGATCTGAGACCATCTTCTGGTGTGCCTGAAGACAGCTATAGTATACTCATGTACATAAAATAAATAAACAAATCTCTAAAAAGACATAGAACTATTATAAGAATGTTTTGCTTTTAACCCCAGGTGTGGGATGTGGTGCAGCTTCAGATTGTCCACAGCAGCTGACTACCATTTGCCTCCTGCTCTAACAGAGGCATGGTTTTGCCAGCTGGAGATAGTTTCAGCAACTGTGTGACACTTGGAATTCTGGGGACTTTTCAGAGGTTATATACATGTTAGGGCCCCATGAGAGGTTGTCTGTGGTTTGTTAAGTAGTCATACATAAGGAAGAAGCATGAAGAAATTTAGAGATCCTGACCTCAAATATAAAACTTGTGCCAAGGAATTCAATGTCCTGATCAACAGAAAGTAGTCTAATGATAACGTCCCCCACCATCCCTCTCCCCTCTTCCCCCTTTTCTCTCCTCTCTAGTGTCAGGGGATTGAAAGGGTACAATAAGGGCAGAGAAGAACTCACAAAGTAGGCAAAAGTTAGGTTACACTTGCTATGTAGTCCACGCTGGTTTGAAAATGAGAGAGGTCTGCCTACTTCTACCTCCCCAGTGCTGAGATTAAAGGTATACACCACCACACTCAGCGGGTAGTTTCACTTATTTATTTGCTTGCTTGATTAATTATTGAAATGTGATCTCACTTGTAACTGTGGCTAGCTTTGAACTCACAAGAGATCTTCCTGCTTATGCGGCCTCAGTGCTGGGATTAAAGGCATTGTCACATAAAGGCTTGCTCAGAGAATTAACCATGCCATCTTGTGGGAAGCTCCTTCAGCTGGCAGATAAACAACTCAAAATACCTTCAGAAGTCCCTGAAATTGAGCAGATTCAATAGACACCACTACCCCACCTCCAGAGTAAGCAAGAAAAGATGAGGCTCTCCCTCCATCTCTAAGACTGGGACCAGAACAACTACCTAGAAGAGGTTTAGATCAACTGAGGCACCTGGAAAGGACAGCCTCCAAACTGCTAAGCTGCCTGCAAGCTGAGCTGCAGGTTCACAGATCTGTGAGCTGTCACCCATGCTCTGGGATGGGCTTTGGTGATTCAGTTAACTCTGAATCATTTCTGTTTCTTTAAGTAACCTCTCACCCACAAGTAAGTGACCCCAATAAAACTCATTCTTTATCAAATTGGACTTTAGTGGTGCATTATCTGTACTTTGGTTTCTCTAGGGTTCTTATCTGGGATGAGTAGATGATTTAAGTTTTGTCTCCCAGGGAAAAGTTGTCACACATCAAACATTCTGAGGCCACCACACTCAGCCTCAGTTCTCATCTCTCCCACCCTGTTTGGCCAATGTGGTGGACACCACCAAACTATACCTAAGCTTCCTTACTTTACCCACTCCTCTGCAAAGCCAGCCTCCAGACTGGGATACAATAGCTGGCCTTAAGTGACAGATGACCACAGGGACACACAGAATCCATGCCCACATCGGCCTCCCATGGAAACCACTCACAAGGTCACACAGACCCCCTCCTATATGGACAGCTTTGTCCCTGAGAGAGACTTTGCTTAAGCTCAACGCTCTAAAACATAGGTTTTCATCAAGCTTTCCACTATCAGACTAGGTGCGGAAGAGACAACAGGAACCTCGCTGGTATGGAATGCCCCTAAGCTAAGGGCAGCCCTGAAGTTTACAGAGCTCTGTGCTTTAACCGTCAGTAACCAGAAAACCTCTGAGTCTATCTATTCTTTACAATATTCCAACAATACCCATGAGAAGAGAAGCGTAGATAATTCAGGGCAGAGGCGAACCTTCACTCTGTGGCTCTGAACAAGGACAAGTCTGTCAGGGCCTCAGAGCCCAGACATTCTTATAAAAACAGGGTCCCAGCCATGAGCCAGGACCAAAGTCACTGAACCAAGCCAGTAAGTCCCTGATCCCAGTGCCCCCACCAAAAAATCTTCCCAAATAATCCAGGTAATCCTGATACCTCTGTGCTGGGGTGGAACTTTCTTTCGGGCTTTCCAAACTCCAAAAGGCTCTCCTGTCCCAAGTGAAATTGGGCTTGAGGTATAATTCTATGGTTGAGGGCTGCTTCAGCCACAGACTGAAGGGCAAATATCTGGGTTAATCTTCAGCATCACAAACATTAAAAGGCTGAAACAAAATCTAAAAAGATTGATTTCAATGAAACATGAGCACTAATTCCCCAAATCCAAACCAACTTCCTTTCAAAGACAAATACAGTCAACATGTTTTGCCAGCTTCTTGAACTATTCTAGAAGGAAGGCAAGTGCCCCCCTCAGCTGGCCACCCAGAGCCACCTTACCTCTGTGTGCCTCTCAGGATGGACAGCATCCTGCCTCAGAGCCGCCAGGAGATGGACAGGGAAGCACCGGTCAAGACCTCCCACTTCCTTGAGTACAAGACAGCCAGTTCTCAGCATGCCAGGTGGGGCATAGGTTCAGTGAAAACTGAACTTAAATCCCTAGGAAGCTTACCTACTGGCTCAGGTGTGGTGCCCAATGCCCCACCCTCTACCCCCCCCCCATCCCAACACAAGCAAACACATAACATACACCAGTGACCTAGCTTAACTGCTGAATCCTAATGAGAAATGAGACCTCCTCCAAGGCTCAGAAGGGACAGCTGGCCCTTCACTCGCCTCCCCTTCCTGTATCACCAGGCGGGCAGAGCCCTGGCAGCTGGGATGTCTGAGCCAGGAAGATTTCCCTGGTCAAGTCAGACTTTCTCTTTCTCCTCACCGTCCATGTTAGCCCTCTCAGTGGGGTCTTGGAGGGAGTGGCTCCAGATGGACCTATGAGGAATCCACAGATTTCCTAATTTTTGTGCCTAATAGTTCTGTAGATGTGTAACTAAATGCCAGAAATACTTTCTTCTTCAAAGCTTTCTTTATACTAAGAGGGGAAAAAAAATTTTTTTACAAACTTGGGATAAAAAAAGAGACCTTTGAAAGATGACTGTGATGTAGGAAATAAATACAAGAAAGTATTTTTTGTAGATTTTTGCTGCATGAAAATTTCATTTCTAAGGAAATAAAATAAAGAGCTTTTAATCTGAATACTCTGGAGGCAGAGACAGGCAGATCTGAGTGAGTTCAAGGCCAAGGCATACCCTGTCTCATAAAAAACAAAACTGGGGTCGGTAAGTCAGGTCAGCCAGGTCATACATAGTAAGATCCTATCTCAAAATTCCTTCCTTACTAACTGAATTAATTTAACACTCTGAGAACTGCTGAGCATAGTTAACACTTGAGAGGGAAATCCATCTGGGCAGGTCCCACACAGATTGACAAGACGGCAGCTGACCCACACAGCCATAGCAATCCATGGTTTGGCTCCCTAATCCTGTCCTTCATGGCCAGCTCTCGTTCTTAGCTTAGGAGAAAGCCTTGAACACTGCCCTCCTTGTGTGGCTAAGACAACAGGACACTGAAATCCTTGCCTCTTTGTTTTGGCCAGTCGTATGAAGGGTGGCTGTAAGCCAGGGTCGGCTGCTTGTTGGAGGACAGTACCCTGGAGTCTCTCACCACCCAGATGTCAAGGTCGACACAGGCTCCAGAGATGCTGTCTTAGTTACTGTTCCATTGCTGTGAAGAGACACCTTATGTGATAAAGGCAACTTATGAAAGAAAGCATTTAAGCAGGGCGCTGGTGGTGCACAATTTTAATCTCAGCACTCCAGAGGCAGAGGCAGGTGGGTCTTTGTGAGATTGAGGCCAGCCTGGTCTACAAATCAAGTTCAAAGACAGCCAGGACTGTTACACAGAGAAACCCTATCACAAAAAAAAAAAAAAAAAAAAAAAAAAAAAAAAAAAAAAAAAAAGAAAGAAAGAAAGAAAAAAACAGGGGCTGGTGAGATGGCTCAGTGGGTAAGAGCACCCGACTGCTCTTCCGAAGGTCCAGAGTTCAAATCCCAGCAACCACATGGTGGCTCACAACCATCCGTAACGAGATCTGGCGCCCTCTTCTGGAGTGTCTGAAGACAGCTACAGTGTACTTACATATAATAAATAAATAAATCTTTAAAAAAAAAAAAAGAAAGAAAAAAACAACAACAGAGAGAGAGAGACAGAGAGAATGAGAATTTAAATAGGGGCTTGCTTACAGTTCAGAGGGTTAGTCCATGGTCATCATGGTGGGAAACATGGCCATGGCCACGGCCACAGGCAGGCAGGCAGGCAGGCACTGTGGGGTAGCAGTAGCTGTAAGCTTACATTTGATCCACAGGATGGAGGCAGAGAGAGGGACGGACAGACAGACACTCAGACAGAGACAGAGACAGAGACAGAAAGAGCCCAGAATGGGCTTTTGAACCTCAAAGTCTACCCCAGTGACACACCTCCTCCAATAAAGCTATACCATCTAATCTTTACCACAGTTCTACCAACTGAGGTCCAAGCATTCAAATACAGGAGTCTGTGGGGAGCCATTCTCATTCAGACTTCCACATATGCTTGGGTAGATTCAGAGCTATCAAAGACTCTGAGTGAGGTAGCTGTTAGCCTCATCCACTGAGGGTCTTGCCCTCAGCATAGCAATTCCTGTTCTGCTCACCAGTGTGTCCAACTACTAAGAGCTGGAGCCCACAACCACCCCTCCCCCAAATTGTGTTGTCTCAAGAAGCAGTGGATGGGGGTTTGTTGGCTGAGAAACTTCAGTATAGGTGTGGTGATTTGAATAGGAATGGCCCCCATACAATCATGTATTTGAATGCTTGGTTACTAGGGAACAGAGCTACTTGGTAGCCATTAGGGCATGTGGCCTTGGTTGAGAAAGAGTGTCACTTGAGGACAGGCTTTGAGGTTTCAAATGCTCATGCCAAATCTAGGGGTACTCTCTCTTCCTGCTGCCTGCTGATGCGGATATAGAACTCTCAAGTCCCTCTCCAGCACCATGTCTGCCTGAATGCCACTATGCTTCCCTCTTATGAGGATAACAGACTAAGCCTCTGAATCTGTAAGCAAGACCTTGTTAATATTTTCCTTTATAAGAGTTGCTGTCGGCCGGGCGTGGTGGCGCACGCCTTTAATCCCAGCACTTGGGAGGCAGAGGCAGGCGGATTTCTGAGTTCGAGGCCAGCCTGGTCTACAGAGTGAGTTCCAGGACAGCCACGACTACACAGAGAAACCCTGTCTCGAAAAACCAAAAAAAAAAAAAAAAAAAAAAGAGTTGCTGTGGGGCTGGCAAGATGGCTCAGCAGGTAAGAGCACTGACTGTTCTTCTGAAGGTCCATAATTCAAATCCCAGCAACCACATGGTGGCTCACAACCACCCATAATGAGATCTGACACCTCTTCTGGTGTGTCTGGAGACAGCTACAATATATATATATATATATATATATATATATATATATATATATATACATACATATATATAATAAATAAATCTTTTAGAAAAAAAAACAGTTGCTGTGGCCTTGGCATAGCAATAGAACACTGACTAAGACAAAATAGGTAAACAGAGATGTCACCACTAATCAGGGCAGCAATTGAGTTGGCCAAGATGAATCCCAAGTCCATATAGAAAATTACCTTGGTGGTGGAGACACACTTACAGCAGGTACAAAACAAGTTTTGTCACAGAGCACCCCAGTCAGGTATGGGGGTCCCTGGAATGAGGGTCCTCAAAGCTAGGTGAGGTGGGTAAGGGTTTGGCTGTGACAGAAACAAACACAGAGACAGTTTGAATCTGAGTTTATTCTGTAGCTCTCAAGCAGGGGATTTTATACATTAAAAAAAAACAAACAAACATTACAACTCTTAAAAACTGTATCCAGCAAAACAATCACAAATACCAACAAAAATCATTTGGCAGAGTAAAGCACAAACATCATCCAAATATTACAGCTCTGAAAGCAGAACAGGTAACATCATTATTAGTATAAGTCATCAAAATATAACAATTCTAAAAGGATGTATTCAGTAGGGCAGACATCCAAGGCTAGTGGCATATTTCCAAGAGTAGGTTAATAAATCTTTATAGTCATTGCTCTTAACCGCCGCGCTAACTCTCCAACCCCATATGTTCAATTATTATTTAACATCTAATGCCCGATTTTTTTTTTATAAATCTTCAACGCATAAATTTTAACCATTTTAATTCTTTCTAATTAAGGCTTTCTTTACCATATACCAAAACCAACTGCTAATGGCACATGTGTAGCTATATGAAATTTCATTGTTGGGAAAGTTTTTATTTATCACAACAGTTTTGAAAATGATTTAAAAAGTAAAGCATTGATTTCCCCTGGGATAGGGTCATGTTAGTGACCCCATCTCAAGGGATAGTTTCTTACCCATTATTCTCGCTTAAGATCTTGGACTAGATTGCCGGGCGTGGTGGCGAATGCCTTTAATCCCAGCACTCGGGAGGCAGAGGCAGGCGGATTTCTGAGTTCGAGGCCAGCCTGGTCTACAAAGTGAGTGCCAGGACAGCCAGGGCTACACAGAGAAACCCTGTCTCGAAAAACCAAAAAAAAAAAAAAAAAAAAAAGATCTTGGACTAGGCTACCAGGAACATGTAAATAAGAAAAGGAATAAGAGAAACAAAACAGATGGATAGCCATGAGAACTACAGCTCAATAATTTTTCTCCAGCGAAGAGTTCCACAACCGGTTCCAGGAGGCCTCTCCCTTTTGAGGTCAATCGCCTCAGTCTGGGGAGCTTGTCACACAGATCCTATTGAAGTTGGTGTGGCAGATTTCCAACCATTTTTCAACTAGAATGGCTACCAAATGAGTAACCACATTGACACTGTGGATTACAAACAACACTGACTTCAGACTCACACTGAGGTGGAACTTGAAATCATAAGGAAGACAGCTGCCACACATAAGCGGTGAGAGCTGCCAATAACTTACACTGAAATCCAGAATGTCATTTCCCCAAGCCGGGAGAAAGCCAAACTGCTTCATTCATCTAATTACTATGTGGACACAGGATTTATATGGGTTTTTGTTGTTGTTATTGTTTGTTTTTCATTTGTTTGGTTATTTGTTATTTTTTTCCCAACACAGGGCTTCTCTGACAGCCCTGGCTATCCTGGAACTTGTTCTGTAGACCAGGCTGGTCTTGAACTCAGAGATCCACCTGCCTCTGCCTCTCAAGCACTGGAATTGAAGGCGTGCGCCTCCCCTGCCCGTCAACAGTGATACTGGAACAATGACTTGAAAGTACTTAGGTTTTATAAAGCATGTGTTCTCACCATAGCTGATATCATTAGGTTTACAAAGTGTTCCCCTTCCCCCCCCCCCACCCAGTTTTTCACATGAGTTTTACAGTCCTCACATCCTGGTAAACTGTCTCCTAATTATTAAACTTAAAAGTTCAGTAGTTCCTGGCTTAAAAGAGAAGAAGGTAGTGGGAAGGCCTCACCTCAGTCCTTTCAACAACCTTTTCCACTGGGGTCAGGTGCTGGGCATGATTCCCTAAGGCCAGCGCGCATCTCAGAACTTAGACAAAGTGCAAGGGGTCTGCCAAGTAGCTCTCCAGGCTAACAGCAGGTGATCTGATGGATGAGCAGTACCAGGCTGTTCTCCACCCTGCGCCTCACCTCCCCCACATTCCACTCAGAACATGGGAAGGGCTGCTTCTCTTCATGAGAGACTCTCACAGATCCTCCTGCCCAGGCTCCACAGGTTCAGAGACACACAGGGTCAGAGTGGATTTTCTGTGCACCCCCTCCTCAAAAAACATATGATGATACTTTAGCTGCTCCACAATGGCAGTGGCCCAGAAGGCAGCAGATTGCCCAGGACACATATAGTCAGGTCCCCAAACTCGCACCCTTCTTCCAGGTTATGGTTCCAGTTCCCTGGATTCTCCGTGGTTTACAGGGTCTGAACAGGAAGAAGACGCCATCTTCTTTCGTGCCACTGGGAACAGACAGGACATTGTGATACGATGTTGAACATTGGCCCCTAGCCACAGGCTCCTCCAGAATGAGAATCTGGAAGGGGTGACCAGCCAAACAGAAGGGGCAGTCTGCCATGACCAAGGGGCTCTACCTAGAGGCTGCCTGAGACAAAGAGACTGTGGGTTCTAGCCCCTCCCTAAGGTTTAAAAGACTCGGGATATGGAAGCTTAGAGCACCAAAAACTCGTCTCTAGTGGAGCATTATCCTGCCCAGAAGACACAGCAATTCCCAACTGTCCTTGCTGTCCATGCATTGCATAAGGACAGTTCCATCTACCTAGGGTTCTGCCTTCTCTCAGACCAGCCCTGCCAATGTGATGTAGAAAGTGGAGCCTCCCATGATATGCACTCACTGACAAGCAGATATTAGCCCAGAAACTTAGAATACCCAAGACATAATTTGCAAAACACATGAAACTCAAGAAGGAAGACCAAAGTGTGGATACTTCGTTTCTTCTTAGAATGGGGAACAAAATACCATGGAAGGAGTTATAGAGACTAAGTTAGGAGCTGAGATAGAAGGAAGGACCATCCAGAGACTGCCCCACCCTGTGGATCCATCCCATATACAACCACGAAACCCAGACACTATTGCATATGCCAGAAAGATATTGCAGACATGACCCTGATATAGCTATCTATTGTGAGGCTATGCCAGTGCCTGGCAAATACAGAAGTAGATGCTCACAGTCATCTATTGCATGGAATACAGGGCCCCTAATAAAGGAGCTAGAGAAAGTACCCAAGGAGCTAAAGGGGTCTACAACCCTATAGGAGGAACAACAATATGAACTAACCAGTACCCCCCCCCAGAGCTGTGCCTCTAGTTGCATATGTAGCAGAGGATGGCCCAGTTGGCCATCAATGGGAGGAGAGTCCCTTGGTCTTGTGAAGATCATATGCCCCAGTACAGGGGAATGCCAGGGCCAGGAAGCAGGAGTGGGTGGGTTTGGAATCCGGGTGGGTGGAGGAGGGTATAGGGGACTTTCAGGTTAGCATTTGAAATGTAAATGAAGAAAATATATAATAAGAAAGAAAGGAAGATCAGTTGGGCGTGGTGGCACATGGCTTTAATCCCAGCACTCAGGAGGCAGAGGCAGGCGGATTTCTGAGTTCGAGGCCAGCCTGGTCTACAAAGTGAGTTCCAGGACAGCCAGGGCTATACAGAGAAACCCTGTCTTGAAACCCCCCCCCAAAAAAAAAAAGAAAGAAAAGTGGTGGGGGAGAGGGAGAGGGAGAAGACAGACAGACAGACAGACAGACAGACAGACAAACAGACAGGATGGAAGGAAGGAAGGAAGGAAGGAAGGAAGGAAGGAAGGAAGGAAGGAAGGAAGGAAGGAAGGAAGGAAGGAAGGAAGGAAGGAAGGAAAAAAAGAAAGTGGCCCCCCTCAGCCAGAACACAGCTAGCAGGAAAAGTGTGCTACCAAGGCTGATCAAAGCCACTAGTTTGCTTTTCTAGTTGGTGCTGCCTGACCAGCCAGCATTGAGACCAGGCAGATGTGACCAGAGAACAAAGGGTCCATTCTTGATTTCTGGGTTTCAGAACCCAGGCCAGGGGTTGAGGACAAGGAAACTACCTGTTAAGCAGAAGTCAAGGGCAGCCAGGGGCCAGGCTGGAGGGACCTGCAGTAGGGAGGGCTCCAGTCCAGGGGATCCCTCTTATGCACCCCTTTTCAGCGCAGGGTTCAATGAGAACCAACAGGAGGACCTATCTGGATGCTAATGGGTTTTCCTTTTTCCAGAGTTGGAGGCAAATATTCCCACCCAAGTTAAATGCATGGTACACATCCCATGAGTCACCTGGGATGTATCCTAAAGACTCTCACCGCACCCACTCCCACTGTCCCAAAGACCCACAGGCCGCATAACCAAAAATGTAGCTCTCACAACGACACTGCCTGAACACTAAGGCAGGGTCCAACAGCCACCCATTCTATAGATAAAGAGGAGTCCAACTTCCCAGGGCAAATGTCCCAAGGCACACCTGTCTAAATAACAGCTGGATGATGGCCAACATGGAAAGACTACTGCAGTCCTGTAGATAAGAACATCATGGGCTGGACTATATGACCCAGGCAGGCCATCACCCAGCACAGGCCACATTCAAGCCTCTTCTAAACATGTCCAAGACTCGGAGCCCCTTCTTCTCTACTACCCTGACAAGCACTGTTCTAGAAACCTTACAGCTAATCTCAAACTAGTCTAGAACATGCCTCCCATCAAGAGAAATTGAGACAGGTTTTACTGGGCATTACCCCTACCCATAAAGACATAGCCCCAGCCTGACAAGTTCCACTCCACCTGCAGAAATAATATGCCCAGTTACTGGGAACAACCTACCCTGCTTCCCACCAAACCACAAAAGAGGGGCTGGTGAGATGGCTCAGTGGGTAAGAGCACTGATTGCTCTTCTGAAGGTCCTGAGTTCAAATCCCAGCAACCACATGGTGGCTCACAACCTCTGTAATGAGATCTGATGACCTATTCTTGTGTGTCTAAGGATAGCCACAGTGTGCTTACATCTAAAAATAAATCACTCTGATTGGGGCCAGAGCAAGCATAAGTCCTCAGTTCAATTCCCAGCAACCACATGATGGCTCACAACCATCTGTACAGTTGAGTGTACTCATATTCATAAAAAAAAAAAATTTTTAAAAGACCCACAAAAGAACAGCTGTAACTTCTGGTAGGTGTGCGTGCGCGTACGTGTGCGTGTTTGTGTATATGCACTCATGCACTCTTGCATGTCTCTCTGTGTGCTCTATAGACAGGAAGCGATTCATGAATAATAATGGCCATGACTATCCCATTACCCAGCTGTGAGTCTATGCAGGACATGTCCCAGTCTGTCTTCAGACCTGGGGCAGGAAATGTCAAGCACTTTCCAGGGGCAGACCCGGCCCTAACCAGTGATAAGGGCCATGCTGAGGAAAAAATAGTTACCTTAGGCTACTCGTACATTTATTAAGAAAAAAAAAATGACACCAGGTTCAGAGCTTGGATACTCTACCATGAAGGAGCACACCAGGGCACAGGTTAGTGACCTCAAAACAGCAGCTCCACTCCAACTGAGCTTGCCCCCTGCTCCCATAGACCCTCTGGGGCAAGGGGTCCTCTTCTAATGCCTATGGGTCACCTACCCATCCAGGCTTTGAGATTCTAGATAGGCAGCAATGGGCAGTTGCAACCAAGGTACCCAGCAGTGTCTTCTACATCGCATATATCCAGCGGCAGGAGCTGGTTCACAGGGGGCACCAGTGGGTAGTGTGCTGGACCGGGAGAGCATAACCTGGATCAGTAAGGTGTCCATGTCTGCAACCATACAAAACACCGTCTCCTAATCATCTCGTACGACAGCTGTCCTCTTTCTGTGACGCATGCTGCTATGGAAGACCACATAGCCCCTTGTAGTCCTGGGCAGGGTCTGCCCATGCCCAAGCCACCTTCCCTACGGCTGAGACTCCAGGCCATGCTTGCTCACATCACAGAGAAACTGCTGATCCTGGGTATACTCCTCCCACTGTCCTGGTTAGGTAACTGTGTCTCATATTGCAATGGCTTAGATATCTAGCAGTGGAATCCTAAACTTCTAATCCAAACACAATACCCTCTCCCAGCTTGCACACTGGAGACTTCCCGTCTGTGTGGGATGGGAGTAGAGAGTCCTCGTGGTCACCTGTTCTAGCTTTTTAAGACAGGATTTCACTATGGAGCCCTGACTGGCTTGGAATTCTCTATATCAGAGATCCGCTTGCCTCTGCCTCCCAAATGCTAGATTGCAAACCAGCATCACCACACCCAGCTCTCTCCCACAGGGAGAGACATCTTCTGACTGGCGGCTTACTCTTCTGTGTTGGGGTGTGAGAGACTGCAGGCATTAAGGAGATGGATGTGTCAGACGCCTGAGGAGTCCGGAGGAATCTCATTGGTCAGTTAGCAAGTCCATTTTCCCATCTGTTTCTAGCTAGGTTTTCTGCATGGGTGGAACTCACTGCTCCATTGGTTTAGGGTGCACTGGTCAGTGCTAACAACATTAGATGGTTTGTTTTACAGCTACACGCTGCTACACCAACCATGCTCTATTTCACAGGCTCTAACTTCAAAATGCACTCACTTCAAAACACAAAAGAAAAGCTAGAGGGGACCTAAGAAGAGATCCTTTCCCAGGGATGGATGAATAAAGGGGGCTTCACATAGCTCATCAAGAGAAAATGACAGCCCCTTCGCTTACCACGTACCCTGTGAGCTCCACAGAACAATGCTCAGTGGAGCAAGAGGAAGGCAGGTCCTGGCAGGAAGGGCTACACGTACCTGTGTTGGGATCCCCACATTCGCTTAACCTATCTGTAGCACACTACAGGCAGGAACTACAGCCTCTCACTCTTCGATTGCTCACATTGCTAACACTAACTTTCTAATCCACGTGTGAAGACACATTGGGAATTCAGAGCACACTAAATATGTGGAGATATGTAGTGAGCCACAACTTTACAATTAACTTTATGTGAATCATTTTCTAGCAGCTGCAGGTTGTAGTTCAAATGTTTTCTGGAAACTGATAGCAGAAAAAAATATGGTAGGTGTATTCGGCCTTCCAGACTGCCAGGTCATGAGACAAGCCAAGTGATAGAGGACAGTGTGTAGACCACATGACTGAAAGTTGCCTCTATTGATTCAGTTAGGGAACTGTCCCATATCCAGAAAGGTCAGGCTCTGTAGGCAATCACAGCCCTCCACACCTGCTTACCAACCAGACAGGTCTTTAAGAACAAAGTAAACTGGGTATAGTGGCACTTGCCTTTAATCCCATTACTCAGGGGGCAGAAGCAAAGTCAGGGGCATGGTGGATCTCTGTGAGTTAAAGGTCTATCTATCTGGTCTACATCATAAGTTCCAGAACAGCCAGAGTTACGTAGAATTACATGAGAGAACCTGTCTCAAAACGAACAAAACCTGAGGGAATTGCCTAGCCAGGTGGACCACAGTTACCAATTCAAGACCTGCTTGATATGACAGCAAACCCGACTCAGGCCCATGGGAATGAGTTGTGGCATTCTCTGTCACTGTGGTAACTAATCTGGGGCTAGACAACTCTGCTGCAGCCCTCACAGAATACATGCCACATGACAAACTATCCAGTAAGATCCATCCAAGAGATCACATGGTTCTCTTCCCAGAGATGTGAAGGGAGAGGTATTGGTTCCCTAATTGGTTCTTGATTGTGCCAATAAAAGAGGCAGAAGCTAATTGCTGCATGAAGGGAAAAAGATGGAAGTTTTACATCCCAGGCAGAAGAAAGGGGAAACAAAGAAAGCAGACTTTGGACCAGGCTTTGAAGCGAGTAGGATGCTGCTGACATGTAGGTCTTGGGGCTCTTAGTTTATAGCTTCTGCTGTGGGCAGAAGGCCAGGCAAGATGGAGGGAGCTAGTTGATAAGATTAGGGCAGGAAATTCTTCACCCAGCCATTGAGTTATCTGTCTAGTTTTAAAATAATAAAACTGGTGTTTTCTATCCACTGGGGCAGTTGTTGGCGACAGTTTGGCAAAGCTAGCCATGAGGGGATGGGGCAGCAATCACAGCTCCAGGGGAAAATGGCCAACTGGCCAGTAGCGAAGCTGAGTGAGAGACTGGTGGCAGCCTCGAGATGCACCAGGCAAACAGGGAGGTTTTAAAATTACACGCTATAGAGATGCAACAAAGCAGGTCTCCACAGGCCACCCACCCCAGAGCTGGTGAGATCTGGCCTGTTTGGGAGTAGGGCAATTGCCCACCCACTTATTCTGTCCACACTGAGCTGGCAGGAGACAAAAGAAGGGCCTGGAAGCTCTATCTGATCTGTTCACCCCCCACAGAGAGGCAACCTTGCCCAGAGGTTGCTCAGCGGTGGCTCCTAGCTAGCCAGTGAGTGTTAGTAACCTGGTCTATTGTGGATGCCATCAGCTGACAGGCCTCCAGGTCCACCAAACCTTCCTTCGCCTAGGTCCTAGCATCTTGCACAAGCTGAAAAGCTCCATTTAGGACTGGGCAGGTAGAGTCTTATAGGGGTTCAGGATGCCTTTGGGGTCCAGCATGGCCTTGAGCTGATGCATAAGCGTCACGGCCACAGGTGGCTTGCTATAGCCAAGTACATCCTTCTTCTTGAAGCCCAGGCCGTGCTCCGCACTGACACTGCCCCGCTGCTCCGCTGTCCAGGCATACACATAAGGTTCCAAGGCACCGAGCAACTCCCGGCTAAAGGCCTCTGCAGTCACGTTCAGGTGAAGGTTGCCATCCCCTGGGGAACAAGGGAACAGTTAGGCTGAGCAGGCCCCAGATCTGCCCAAAGAGTCCTCCTCAGACATCACTGCCCCAACCCCCAATCAGGTATCTGCACTCCATGCATCCTGGTTCTAAGCCACCCCCTTGGTCCATCCCTTCAACCCTCCAAGGCTATGAATGGCAGCTGCTGGGCCCCATCTTACAGGAATCTGGGCACATGAGCCACTTTTTAATCCTCCCCAAAATGACTGGGAACTCCCCCCAGGAACCCTAAGGTCTAAAGACACAGGCTGGTGAGAACCGTTCCTGCACAGCAAAAGGCTTTTCAAACCATACTTGAAATGACAGAGTACAGCAGTGCATGTCTTTAATCCCAGCACTCAGGAGGCAGAGGCAGGAGGATCTCTGTGAGTTTGAAGTCAGTCTGGTCTACAGAGTAAATTCCAGACCAGTCAGGACTAGAGTCCAATGATACTGTCTCAGCCACAGAACTCAGCTATGAGGTCACTATAGAGACAGGGTTTTAAGAAAATATCTCTTGGAGTCTAAGAAAATGGCACTTTTGCTGGACCTCACAGCCAAAGTTCATATAAGATGACATAACTGACCTGATATCCTGCTAATGTACTCAAGCCTGTTTGTTCAACCCATCTTTAAGAAAACACAGGGCCCCCAATGGAGGAGCTAGAGAAATTACCCAAGGAGCTAAAGGGATCCGCAACCCTATAGGTGGAACAACATTATGAACTAACCAGTACCCCGGAGCTCTTGACTCTAGCTGCATATGTATCAGAAGATGGCCTAGTCGGCCATCACTGGAAAGAGAGGCCCATTGGTCTTGCAAACTTTATATGCCCCAGTACAGGGGAATGCCAGGGCCAAAAAGTGGGAGTGGGTGGGTGGGGTATGGGGGACTTTTGGGATAGCATTGGAAATGTAAATGAGAAAAATACCTAATAAAAAAATATTAAAAAAATAAATAAAGATCTTGTATCATCAAAAAAAAAAAAAAGAAAAGAAAAGAAAACAACTAACCTTGGCTTTCCATGTGTAATCAGCTTTTACAACCTAAGCTAATGCATGGGTATAAAGTTATTGCTCTTCCATGCCCCTGACCCAGAGGGCAATAGCTATCTCTGGGTGTGTGTGTGTGTGTGATGGTAATCTTTGCTAAAAATAGCAAGCAGGTTGAAAAACAACCTTGAGTGCATGGCTTGGTGGCACATGCCTTTAATCCCAGCACTCACAAGGCAGAGGCAGGCAGATTTCTGAGTCTACAAAGTGAGTTCCAGGACAGCCAGGGCTATACAGAGAAACCCTGTCTCAAAAAAAACAAAACAAAAAAACAAAAAGAAAAAGAAAAGAAAAACGACCTTGAATAACAAATATCTGCCATAAATGTTGCAATCAATAAAACTTGATAGTGTAAATTTACAGTTCTGTTTGCTTACGAACTGAGTGGTTTGGGGCCAGTAGGGGTAAGCTGGGGTAAATAGTCCAATCACTTGTGAAATTCTGTGGGGCACTGGGCTATACACAGTCTGGTCTCCATTCAAGTTGAGGTCTGAACCCCGGGACCCACTGGTGATAATTTACCTACATGGGGCGAAAGGAGTTCCCTCATATCTCCTGGAACTCTGGCTCCTGTTTAAGTTACTATCCCACCCAAACCCCCACAGGAGAAGTTTGTGACTAGTAGTCATGTAGACAATGCCCCAAGCTTCTGACCTTCAGGCTAAACTCCTCCCCAGTTACCTAGCAACAGTAAAGACAACAGCCTACCATAAGAAGGGCTGCTTGGCCCCACCTCACTCTCTTACTCCCCTCACTCTCTCCTCTCCTCATCCTCTCCTCTCATTCTTACACTCTCCTCATTCTCTCTCTCTTCTCTTTCTCTCTCTCTCTCTCTCTCTCTCTCTCTCTCTCTCTCTCTCTCTCTCTCTCTCTCTCTCTCTCTCTC
Organism: Mus caroli; assembly: GCF_978045245.1. NCBI lineage: Eukaryota > Metazoa > Chordata > Mammalia > Rodentia > Muridae > Mus > Mus caroli. The sequence continues at coordinate 90,392,385 of NW_028227256.1, read as the reverse complement.
CCCGTTTCCCTTTCCCCGTGCCTTTCTACAATACAGCTCTAAAACCATAGAATATCTCTGTTCATCAAGGCCCACTGTACTTATTCTCACCTGCATGGGAAAGTCTCTCCCTCAGCCCTCTATCCCATAACTCCGGGGCTACAGGGTGTCCCCCCAGGGCCCTCAGTTGGGGGCTGCCCCTTGTCCATCCCCCACCCATGGCTTAGATGCAAACCTGGGCCGAGTGGAAAGCTTCTGACAGCCCTCCCCCACCTGCCTGCTCAGAGCACAGGAGAAACTCTGGCCAGACACAGGCTATCCTTCCTCCGCCATCTTCCCCCAACATACCCATTAGTTTCCACAAAATTCTGTTAAAGATTTCTGTAAATTATCCCTCATTCCTTCCTCATGTGACCTCTCCTGGGCTGTTCAGTAAATATAAAGTTCTTGTTAGGGACGGATAGATGAACAGCAAAATCAAAGTTATCAGGCAGGCATAGGCAGACACATGGCAGACAGAGGAATTCAAACTTTTGCTTGTTCTTGGTTGAATTAATTCAAGGGCAAGTTAAGCTTTCTCTCTTTCATGTGACACCAATGTATTTGAATGCCTCCCAGGCAGTCTTTAATGTGTTTAAATTAATTCAGTTCACCACAGTGGAGCTGTGCTGCCCACAGGGGCAGGGTAACGCGCTGGCTCACCCAGGTGTCCATATCCCACCACATGCTTGGCACGAGGGCCAAGGCGGGTGCGTAGGTCGATCACAAGGTCATAGAGCCGCTCCACAGGGAGGGATAAGTCATACTTGAACACATAGCCATCGCAGCTGAGTGCCTCTGTGATCCTCTCCCGCAAGGCCCACAGCATCTAAGATCGTGAAGACACACAGTCAGAGCACACCAACCACAACAGGGCACTTGGGTGGGGTCTCTGAAACAGTGCTGCTTTCATCCAGGTCTCCACAGAGGTGGGCAGAGGGTCTGGAAGTATAAAGGTCAACTGGGCTGTCGGAAGGACCAGCTCTGTGACAATGCTAGGACAGACTTTAAAAAGACAGACTAGCCCGGTGGTGGTGGTGGCACACACCTTTAATCCCAGCACTTGGGAGGCAGAGGCAGGTGCATTTCTGAGTTCGAGGCCAGCCTGGTCTACAAAGTGAGTTTCAGGACAGCCAGGGCTATACAGAGAAACCCTGTCTCGAAAAAAAGAAAAAAGAAAGAAAAGAAAAGAAGAGAAGAGAAGAGAAGAGAAGAGAAGAGAAGAGAAGAGAAGAGAAGAGAAGAGAAAAGAAAAGGCTACTGCAACATGGTAGTGGCTGGTAGTAATGCACCCCTTTAATTCCAACACTGGAGAGGCAGAGACAGGCAGATCTCTCTCAGTTCAAGGCCAGCTTGGTTTACAGAGGGAGTTCCGGGACATCCAGGGCTACACAGAGAAACCCTGTTTCAAAAAAACAAGTAAAAAGGATCATATTTTCTCTCACAGGTAGAGTCTATATTAACTGTGTGTGTGTGTGTGTGTGTGTGTGTGTGTGTGTGTGTGTGTGTGCATATATATATATATACATGTGGCATGAAAGCAGAAGAAGACCTTTCTGGGACAAAAACTACCCAGCATTCCCAGGACTCCATTTAACATGAGAAGTCAGCAGAAACATAACCGGCCTTGCACCAGACAAAGGTATTCAAGGAGCAGGCCCTGTCATCTCATTGAGCTTCAGCTCCAAAAAAGTGTGTTTCTTAACCCAAATCCAAGGCCAGCACCAGTCAAGTGTGCAATGGGATGCTGGGACACTCCAGCCTCCCCCAGAGCGTTTCTAGGAGACCCCAGAGGGAGCCATCCGAGGCATGGCGAGGACCTGGAGGACTCAGACTGAGCGCCTTTGCCATCAGGAGTAGCTGCAGAGTCACCACCAAGCATAAAACTGTCAGATCATGCTGAAAGAAGGAAGCTGAGGACAAGAGCAGGTGGAGAGGACCATCTTCATCACTGCAAGCTCCAAACTCAGTCTGTGGCATAAAGGCTTCCTCATGGAATCAACAGGCACAGGGCTGCCACACTCCCCTGAACTTCACCTTTGCTATGAGGTAACGGCTGAAGTTAGTAACAGGCAACACTTCAGTGGGCACGGACTCTAGGGCTGCCTGGAGCTCAGCTGGTACAGTTCTCACCTAGCAGCATATAGCCTTAGGATCACCAGTTCCACATGAGCCAGGCATGCAAGCACATCTAAGCATGCATGGGGTGGAGGATGAAGATCAGAAGTTCAAGGACACCCTGAACTATGCAGTAAGTTCAATGCCAGCTGTGGCTATATACAAACATATCTCCGAAAAAAATCTGGCCAGGCTGAGGGTTTGGGAGATGGGAGGGGTACACTTTTAATCCCAGCACTCACAGAGGCAGGTGGATCTCAAAGTTTGAGCCAGCCTGGTCTACATAGTGACTTCCAGGACAGCTAGGGGCTACACAGAGAAACTTTGTTTCAAAAAAGAAGAAGAAGAAGAAGAAGAAGAAGAAGAAGAAGAAGAAGAAGAAGAAGAAGAAGAAGAAGAAGAAGAAGAAGAAGAAGAAGAAAAGAAAGAAAGAAAGAAAGAAAGAAAGAAAGAAAGAAAGAAAGAAAGAAAGAAAGAAAGAAGCAAAGCAAAGCAAAGCAAAGCAAAGCAAAGCAAAGGAACGGAACGGAACGGAAAGGAAAGGAAAGGAAAGGAAAGGAAAGGAAAGGAAAGGAAAGGAAAGGAAAGGAAAGGAAAGGAAAGGAAAGGAAAGGAAAGAGGAACAACAACAACAACAAGAACAACAAACCCCAAAGGCCAACCAACCTTAACGATAAGGAAAATGATTTAATAAACTGAATAGAATATATAACAGGTTGACTCCATAGGTCACAGCTCAATGATTCATTGTTTTTCACACTGCACAGTCTCCGTCCTTTTCTTGCCAAGGATCAACCCTGGCAGCTCCCTGCAGCCTCTCTGCCCTCTGTTGGCAACTCATCATACTGCAGATAGCAGGACCAGGACCAGGGCCAGACACCAGGAAAATAAAACTCCCAGATTAGGTGAAACACAGCTCCCAAACAGAAATAACTCCTGTTCCTACATCCCCCAGGAACCCAGACAGCTTCCCTGCAACACAGTCAGGGCTGTCCCTCTGTCCTTCAGACACCGTCTTCCCCTGGACTTCTCCTTTGGACAAATCTGTGGAGAGCTGTGGCCAACTTATAGCCAGCACATGGTCAGCCATGGAGCCCAGGAGAGGGGAGATGTATGGGGGTAATTCTTTAGTGTTAGTGAAAACAATCTAGATACCAAGAATACATTTTTCACTCCAAAGAAGCTCCTCTAATGGGGGCTGGAGAGATGGCTCAGTGGTTAAGAGCACTGACTGCTGGTCTAGAGGTCCTGTGTTCAATTCCCAACAACAACATGGTGGCTCACAATCATCTGTAATGGGATCTGATGCCCTCTTCGGGTGTATCTGAAGATTGCTACAGTGTACTTTTATAAATAAAATAAATACTTAATAAAAATATCCTTTAAAAGAAAGAAAGAAAGAAAGAAATCCATAAATATTAAAAAAAAAAAAAAGAGCTTTTCTATCCATACCATGGAACCCGAAGTGTCTTGGCCATGCACCCCATCGCTGCAGGTCAGACCAGGCCCTGGCTATGTGGACAGGAGGGAAGACAGGAGAAAGGAACTATACAGCACCTGGACTTTCCTCTGGTCGGTGGCCATAGTGCCATCTGTCACCAGGCCAGAGTTCAGCACCTGCTCCAGGACGCTCGTCAGCTTCTCAGCATCATGTCCTGCACTGGAGCCTGAGGTCTCAACCAGGACATAGAATGGACTCTCTGAAAGGAAGCAGGAGAGGCACTGTGAGCCACAGTCCCGCCTGCCAGCATCCATAGTTAGAACCACTTTCCTCCCGGTCATGGGACTAAGACAGCTCTTCCCTGGTGATTGAGGTGACATAAAGAACAGGAACTTTCAGGTTCACTAAATTTCACATGGGTTAAATATAAGTTTTCTGCTGGCAGAGAAATAGACAAAAAGGTGACTCTCTGTAGGAAGCCCCACCCTGCTCACTTAGCCCCATGCCTGGGTCCAGTTCCATACCTCCCAACAGCCTGATTCGGAAGGGCTGGCACAGCAAGGCAGCTGTGGGCTCTAAGAGATGGCTTATCTATTCTTACAGACTCCAGAATCCCAGGGAAAGGACACTGGGTGGATGATCACCTCAGACATGGCTATTACATGCTAAAGACAGCAATTTCTATCACAAGAACTGACTGTTTAAACATTCTAAAAGTTAAAAGTGTATTACTAACTCACCGAGGGGCACTGTCCCATCCCTTAACACAACATTAAGGCTTCTTCCAGAACAATCATACAAGTTCATCCTACCACAGACTGAATGCAAGTGTTAAAGACAGCAAGGCTTTCCTATACACAATGACCCACGGCCACACAGTGCTCCTTGCCCACCCATCCTCCTAAGACATTCCACTGCCCCTACCTCTGAGTCAGCCAACATATCCCACAGTGTTGAAGCAGCAAGGCAATGTAGCCAAACAGGACAGAGGTAATACCTTGTACTGGGTTGGTTAGCCGGAGGTGCTGTCCAACCAACTGCATGCATTCAGTATCCATGAACTCAAACGCAGACAGGATCTCACCCAGCATCCCCCTGCAGGTGCGGAAGGTCTGCAGAACCTCAGCAAACCCAGGGCAGCCTGCGATGGGACACAGGGCATCAGACACCTCAGGAT
>NW_028227256.1:90272631-90385131 GCF_978045245.1 Mus caroli | reverse complement strand
ATAGCCTGTGTTGTCCTTCCTCAGAGACGTCAGGCAGTTCAGGATGGTCCCATCAGCAAGTACCTGGCAAGAGGAAAGAGATGGGCCTTCCTACACCAGCCACCCTTCCCTTCTCTGGAAATGCTGACCCAACTCCAAATACCCCACACACACACACACACAAAGTAGCCAGCCATAAAGCCTCACCCACCCTGCCCGTGCCACCCCTATTTGAGTCACAGTGAAGCCTGGGAAGGAATGGAACCTGGAGTGGGATAACCAGGCTCAGGATGACTTCTCCCCAGCTAGAACAAGGCTCCTCTGACCAAACCTAAAGCCAAGGAGTTCACTGTCTGGCTGCGGGTGGAAAACCCGGTCAAGGCGAGTGCACACTTGCAGAGGGCAGGGAGTGGGTGCGAGTGAGGAGCACAGCTAAGAAGAGCAAGGAGTACAGCAGGAGACAGGGGGAGCACAGCTGGGAGGACTCAACAGCAGAGAACAGCCCTGCCTGCCTTCAGGGCCCTCGGTCATAAAGGCATTGCTAACTGTTGGTTCCCATATTGAAATTCTACCTGAGGTTTGTTGGCTAGGATTTCAAGTCAGAATAATAATAATAATAATAGATAACCAACCAGAAAACAGAACTACTGAGACATCGGGACTTGCTGGATAAGGCATAGTTTTACATTTGCCCTGGTAACCTAGTAAATAGGACAGAGGCTCTACCCTTAACACCCAGCAGCAGAAGTGATAAAGTGAGTGAGTCTTCACTGCCGACTTTACCAATAGAAAACCAGGAGCAGGGGAGGCGGTTCAGTGGGAAAAAAAAAAGCTGCACAGGGAACTTGAGTCCTGATTTCTAGCAGCCTCATAGAAAGCCAGGGCTAGAGCTTATGAGCTGGCTCAGGGGTTAAGAGCACTGACTGCAGCCCGGCATGGTGGCAGAGGCAGGCAGGTTTCTGAGTTTGAGGCCAGCCTGGTCTACAAAGTGAGTTCCAGGACAGCCAGGGCTATACAGAGAAACAATGTCTCGAAAAACCAAAAAAAAAAAAAAAAAAAAAGCACTGACTGCTCTTCCAAAGGTCCTGAGTTCAAATCCAAGGAACCACAAGGGGGCTCACCCGTAATGAGATCTGAGACCCTCCCTCTTCTGGTGCATCTGAAGTCAGCTACAGTGTACTTATGTAAAATAATAAATAAATCTTTGAAAAAGAAAAGCTGGAGAGATGGCTCAGGGGTTAAGAGCACTGACTGCTCTTCCAAAAGTCCTGAGTTCAAATCCCAGTACCCACCAGATGGCTCACAACCTTTGGTAATGAGATCCGATGCCCTCTTCTGGGGTGTCTGAAGACAGCTACAGTGTACTTACATATAATAAATAAATAAATATTTTTAAAGGGGGGGCTGGAGAGATGGCTCAAAGTTAAGAGCACCGACTGCTCTTCCAGAGGTCTTGAGTTCAATTCCCAGCAACCACATGGTGGCTCACAACCATCCATATGGGATAATGGGATCTGATGCCCTCTTCCGGAGTGTCTGAAGAGAGCAATGGTGTACTCATATACATAAAATAAATAAATAAATCTTTAAAAGCTGAGTGTTGACTGGACCCATTTGCCAGAAATACCTTAAAAAAAAAAAAAAGACACTCAGCATCTCTCTCACACACACACACACACACACACACACAAATATACAGATGGGGGTGGGAGAAAAGGGGAGGAAAGAATTAGGGGGAAGAGGTTGGGGAGAGGACCATGGAAGCACTAGGCCTGTGGTGTCTATATGGGTGTTTCCAGAAATATTTAACTGAAGTAGAAAAACTTATCTTAAAAGTAGACATCAACAGCCCCCAGCTTGACTAAAATAGCCTGAGCCAGAACTGATATCTTTCTGCCTCCTGACACAATGTAACCAGCTCCCTCCCTCTCCTGACAGCATCCTGTCCCAGCCTTGATGGACTGAATCCTCTCAGAGTGAGTCAAAGCAAACCTTTTTTCCCTCTAGTTACTTCTGCCAGCATCAGTAAGAAACAGGGCTCAGGGAAGGGGATCCAAGGGTCCTGGAGGTGAGCTGGCACGTGTAACTCCACACCAAGTTGGCCTTAGCTAACCTTTATTTTCCAATTTCTGAAAGTCAGGTACAAGGAGAGCATCACTGCCTGAGAAAAGTGCCCCCTGGTGGCTCCTCTGTGAACTCCACATGTCCCTGAAGCTCCTAGACTCCGAAACCATTACAATAGGGTTTCCTAACCTGGAATGGATGTATACACAACAATATAACCTCACATTCTATACGACTGCCAAGACAGCAGCCTCAGATTGAAGTTAGGACACCCCCGGGGCAGGCTTTGCACCCCTTTGGAATCTGGCTCACCACTTCCAGGCCCAGGACAGTCCCTCGAAGGGAGCCATATCTCAGGAATCGCAGGCCACCAGCATTTGTTGCCACATTTCCCCCGATGTGGCAGCTGCCCTTCGCTCCCAAGTCCAGTGGCATGATGAAGTCTCGCTCCTGCACGTACCTGCTCAGCTCCTCCAGCACACAGCCTGCCTGGCAAACCAGGATTCCTACAAAGGGCGACTGAGTTACCAACAACCTCTGGAAACTCTAGAGGTATGAGAACTCACTGCTGAGAACTCCCTTGTAGGTAAGAACCTCCCAGAAGGAATGTTCTCCACGGAGCCATCTCTTCCTTCTAGACAAAATCAAAACACTTGGTCCTTTGAGATTACAATATAAAACAAGAAAAATCAGAAGGGCAAAAATGGAGGAGAATCTTCTTGCATGGTTCAGAGGAGAGAGGACAAGAAAGGTCTGTGACACAGCAGTGCCTCAGCATGGGGAGCACTGCGCTCCTGAGTTACACTGTTTCCATGCTTTTTGGTGTTGAGAGTGTTGCTGACAACTGCAGACAGCAGTCCTCTACACAGCTATCCAGCCTTGGTACTGAAGAAAAGCTAGGAAGCCCCTTCACGGGTGCCACTGTCTGGCCATACATGTCCAGGAAGAACTGCTACCGCAAAGACTGGATGCAAATGGGACTTGTGTGATATGCCCACTGTGAAAGCCACCTAGTGACTTACAGCACACAGAGGATGTCCTTGACACAGCTGCCAGTTCTGTGCCTGACAGGAGCCATCTAGAAAGGCTAAGACTAGCAGGTGACCTTCCTGGAGGTGACCCACCTTTTTGCATGGCCAAAGATGGGTGAGCTCTGAGAGGCAAGGTCCCAAAAGACTTCATCTCAGGATGGCTTCTTGCAGCTGATATGCCTTTCCTGTCACTCTTACATAGCTAAGGATTCCTGGGCATTAGCCCACCCTATTGAGCAGTCTTCCTGCAGGTCAACATAAAGATGAACTGTCATGAATTCATGCTGTTTAGATGAATTAATGGTTTTATACAATTCCTAATTTGATTCAAATAATCTTAGGATGAAGAGATGGTTTTAGTTATTTTCGAGAAAGATGTAATAAAGTTAGAATCGAGAATAGAATATGCCCACTTCTCATCATAGTAAGAAAAGGCTGAATAAGAAATATAATGAGGGGGGGTGGGTATGGGGGACTTTTGGGATAGCATTGGAAATGTAAATGAGGAAAATACCTAATTAAAAAAAAAAAACAAAGAAATATAATGAGGGCTGGAGAGATAGTTCAGTGGTTAAAAGAACTGACTGCTCTTCCAAAGGTCATGAGTTCAAATCCCAGCAACCACATGGTGAGTCCTAACCATCTGTAATGAGATCTGACGACCTCTTCTGGTATGTCTGAAGACAGCTACCGTGTACTTACATATAATAATAAATAAATCTCTTTTTTTCATAATTATACTAAAATGAGCAATAGGCTTGGAACAAATTTGTGATCAAAGAAAAACACTCATTCTAGATCAGGTGCAAAGATAAAGCCACAGTTGTGCTCTATGATAAGGCAAGGCCATGTGAAACTCTTGCTTTGAACTTTTAATGAGCTTACAGAATGAAACATTGCCTTAAATTTAATATCAACATGCTTCTATAGTTCCCCTTTTGTGTAATATTTTATCTGTGAGGTAATTTTCCAAAAAACTTTTGACAAAGAAGGTTAAAAAAAAAAGGCCAGAGAAAAGAGATAAAGTTGGTGGCTTGGGGAATTCTGCCCCATCCATCCAGCGATCCACCCACCCATCCATCCATCCATCCATCCGAGTGCGGCCATTTTCCACTTTACCACATACACACACACACACACACACACACACACACACACACAGAGGCCTCGTGTATATGTGTCTGTGTAAGAGACATCTTTTCTTTTCTTTTTCTCTCTGGTTCAAACAGAGTCAAGAGCTCCCTTGCCAGGGAAAGGAGCACGAGCACTAAGTCCTTTACCTAATTCCTTGCTGTTAAGCTGCAGGTACTAACTGCCTGAAGCCATTGGCTTCTGGTCCCAGAATAACCAAGAATTTAAGAAAGGTAAATATTACCAAAAGTCAGCTTCTTTTGCCCCAGCAATCACAACTTCTGTCACCACAACCATCAATGCCTCCATCGCTGCCTCCCAGACCTGGAAAACCTATAGATGCTGGAAAGGTCACCATAAGGTCCCAGTCAGGACCTCACACACGTGAGCACACACAAATGTATGAATGCATTTCTAGCCTAACCACTGTCTTAGTGCTACCAAGGAAAGACAACCTCATCTGGCGGTAGGACAGACAGAGGAGTTTGGAGCACACGCACACACACACACACACACACACACAAACACACACAAGCTTACCAGATACATCATGAAAGCTGATGACTTGATTCATCAGGGCAGTGGACAGGATGACTTCGTCAAAGACAGGGACACTGCCACCCACCATGCCAGTGTTCCCGCCCTGTGGGTTCACAGCCAAGTTCCTCTTGTAGCAGTGCCTGGGACAAAAATAGTGTCGATAGCAAGCCAGAATGCCTATGCTCATACAATTAACCCCAAAGGACATGCTACCAAGCTGACACTAGTCTCCCCAACCAGATCTCCTTCCCAGGCCTTTCTGCTACAGCTTTGACAGGGGTTCTTCCCTGGTACCCCATGAAGAGTCTAAGAGAGAATCTATCCCAAAGCTAGGGGAAGAGAAGCTGACACTGTCTCAGGGTCTTGTGGAAGTGGTTCACGTGACCTAATTCTAGTACCTTCAAAGCTCTCATAGTCTTTGTAAGAGTCAGCACACCATCTATATCTCCACAAACCTCACCCCCTCCTCAGCATCCTGAGTTCTGAGCACAACCCACCAGCCCTGGGCCTATGCCTGTGACGCATCCTACAGCTGGTATTCTTACAGATGTGGTTCCAGAGAAAGGGATGCCTTCAACCTCCTATCTTCTAAGGGGTAGGTATGAATGTAGCCCATGGTACCCTGTCTGCAGACATCTTCTTACCTAAGAATCTGGGAGACTTCCTCTGAAGTCTGGGGTCTCAGCAACACCTTACTACAACCTGCAACAACGGAATAGACTTATCAGCCAATGTGGAGGAAAGTGGCCCAGTCACAATCCTTCCTCCTCCCATGCCCACCCCCCACTGTAGTTTATCCAAAAGAATGTCCTCTGCGGCATTTGCTCTTCCTCAGTGAGGTGACCAGCATGGCCACCAGACCCACAGCCACTCAAGTACAAAAGGAAGATGTCAGAGGGTCCTGACCTACCTAGGAAACATGCAACAGCTGGATTGCTACAGCAACTGGTAGAGCCAATGGCCCCTCCCCACCTGGCCTTGTGGGAGGGACGGTGGTTTCAGCATCAATGTGCAATGAGCTCTGGTGGGCTTCTCTGCAGACTCAAGAATCCCTTGTGACTTGGAAACATTTGGTGTTCCTCAAACTGCATGTTGGTTTTAACACAGACTCTCCTTCTTTAACCAACTAGTACAGTGGCTGAAAACATGACTCACAGATCTATCTGTCCACCTTATCATAGGTTCCAGTGGAGACCAGATTTCTTCCTGAATTGTTCCACTCACTTTTACCTGTCCCCCCAAACCGATTCTCCTTTCTAGGCCTTTCATGCCTTCTTCACTGTTTACTGCCCTAGTCTGTCTGATGCCCAGTGGGAGCCCCTTAAAGCTTGGGGCAGCATTGGTTACCACAGCCACCCATGAGGATCAAGCTTCTTTCTACTTCCCAGCATCCCTATATATCTTAAGGCAGTGGTGGCTGCAGAGGCATTGTGGTGCAGCTTTGTTCTCTCACCATGTCACCCTAAGACTCAAGCTCTACACATCTCCTGTCTTGGTGATTCTGAAAGGCATACTGCTTCCTATCAGAAGAACCCCTTTTCTGAGTAGGCTGGCTGTCCTAACTCAGGGACCCTGGTCACCAGGGACATTTCTCTTGGCTGTGTTCAGGGTGTTCAGCCATCCTGCATGAACGAGCTCAGTGCTGTGAATACTGAGTGAGAAATTAAGTCTGCAATGGGTTTCCCAACAGACAACCAGGTGCCCAGCTCATAGTAGGCAGTGTAACAACAGAAAGAGTCCACTCCTGTGATACACGTAGACCTTTCTAAGTAGACACTGATAAAATGAGGAGCTAGTGGCTAATGGGCTCAACAAAAAAAAACAAGGAACAAGGGGCTGGAAACCACCAAGACAGTCCAGAGAAATGCCAAACCAAGAGGAAAGTCTAGCTGAAAAGGCCCCAGCCAAGCCAGAGAAAGGCTACCCACAGGGACAGGAGCCCCTCCCGCTCCACGTCCAATACAGACATAGGCTCTTGACAGAATAAGAGCTGAAGATGGCTGATTAGGTAAGGGCAGTTCAGGGGCCTAGAATTTGGTCCCAGAATCCACATTTGGAAGCTCCAGGGGATCCAACACCACCGCCACCTTCTGGCTTCCACATGTACTGCATCCAACTGCCCAAATCCACTCTCACAAGTATACATACACATCCCTTAAATAAAAAAAAAAAAAAAAAATCTCATATTAAGATCATCCTGAACTAAGTGGACCCTACATACACTGACAAGAGTTTCTATAAGATAGAAGAGGAGGGGGCTGGAGAGATGGCTCAGCGGTGAAAAGCACCGACTACTCTTCCAGAGGTCCTGAGTTCAAATCCCAGCAACCACATGGTGGCTCACAACCATCTGTAATGGGATCTGATGCCTCTTCTGGAGTGTCTGAAGACAGCTACAGTGTACTCGTATATATTAAATAAATAATATATTTTTAAAAGATAGAAGAGCAGGTTGGAGATGGCTCAAGGATTAAGAGCGCTTGCTGCTTTTGCAGAGAACCCCAGTTTTATTTTCAGCACCCACATAAGATGGCTCACAACTACCTATGACTGTAACTCCAGGAGGTCCAATACTCTCTTCTGGCTTCCAAGAGCATTTGTGCGCTCTCTCTTCTCTCTCTCTCTCTCTCTCTCTCTCTCTCTCTCTCTCTCTCACACACACACACACACACACACATTTCTGTCTTTTTAAAAGACAAAAGAAGATGCCCTTTGATGGTGGTGGCAAACACTAATTCCAGCACTCAGAAGACAGAGGCAGGTGGATCTCTGTGAGTTTGAGGGAGGCCAGGTCTACAGAGAGAGTCTCAAGACAGCCAGGGCTACACAGAGAAATGCTGTCTCAAAAAAACAAAAAACAAAAAACAAAAAAAAAAACAAAAAAACAAAACCACAACAAACAAACAAAAAACAAAATAGAAGAGGCAATAGACTTCAGGCAACACCTTGAAGTCACCGGAAGTTCATAGTAGCAAGAAGGACTCTCTCCTAGAGTCTGCAGAGAACACACCTGCTTCCGGACTCTCTAGGCTTCTAGAACTGGAAGAGATGCCCTTGGTGAGAGCCAGCTAAGAAGAAGCTGAGCAGATGCAGGCAGCCGTGTCCACAAGTGCTCACTTTAGCCAAGTGCTACACCTTTTAATCTGCCGATTTTATTCTCAGAAGACCTTGGTGGTGTCATCAACGGGATGTGAGGCAAGCGGACAAGGAATCTGTTCCCCTCGCCCACGTCCTGACTCACCCCGGACGGTCTTCAGCCAGTCAACGTTGCATGTCTGCAGTTGCTCTGGATCTGTGATAACTCTGCCAGGTATGATGCATTCAAATGCAGCCAGGTCCTCCTCGGACACAGTAGAAAACGGCAGCCGTTGCACCGGATATCGCTCAGGGGTCAGCGTCACCTCTGGGCTGCCAGCTACCTCGGAGTACGCTCTGCGAGCCAAGGGGCTGTACACACCCCGAGGGCAACCCAGCCACTTCAACCCCACACAAGCACTCTGGGTGTAGGTCCTCCTCCATCCTGGAGATGCCCAGAGGACCCTTGCAGACCATCTGGACACTAGAGGGAGCACCATTGTTCCTGCTCTTGAGAAGGGGTTAGGGGGGAGGGGGAGAGATTGAATTTGCGACTCGTAAGCAATGAAGCAATGAGAAAGCCCCACAATAACCTCTGCACCCCATCTGAAGTCACCTACACAAAGCCGCCTACAGCGGCTGTTCTCAACCTGTGGGTCGCGACCCCTTGGGAAAGTCACATATCAGACATAATGCACATCAGATTTTTTTACATTGTGATTCATAACAGTAACAAAATTAGTTATGAAGTAGCATTGAAAACGTTTTATGGTTGGGGTTCACGGAAACTCGAGGGTCCCAGTGTCAAGGAACGTTGAGACTCGCTGGCCTAGAGGAACAGGGCGGCTTGGGGCTGCAGGATGCAGAGGACTAGAGTCTTAGGAGGGTTCGGTTCTTAATGTTTCGCCCTGCAGTATTACAGTCCCGAGACTCCACTATGTGAATACCTATGGGCGGTGCTGGGCACCGCCAGGCATTCATTGTATTTTAACTTTTGCACGAAAAAGGAAGGTATCCCGGAATTGTGCACCCAAACACAATTGAAAGGCGAATTTTACATTTTACGTAATACTCTGCCACCAGTTTTACAAAACTTGGGTAATCAACAAAAATGGCTTTAAAAAGGGAAGGGAAGGAAACCGGCCCGCACACTGGTAGCTATCCAGAAGAGGCCGTCTTCCACCTGAAGGCTCGCTCTATTTGGCTGCTTCTACCGCCTTACCTGAGGCGGAAAAACACACGACATGCGCAGAGCATGCGCAAGCGCCATGTGCTGTGACGTCAAGGAGGACCAATTATTTGCATTCCCTGCCCACACGGCCCTTGGGTGTAGGTGAGAAGCGTTGCAAGTAGGTTCGCCCTGCCGGCAATCCCGACTCACACCTGACCTGTGCAATCACTTGACAGGCCACAGCCCGGACTGCACAGACCCAGACACCAGCGCCCTCCACCCGGGAACTTCAGCTAGCCCACTACGCACCCTAGCTTCCGTCCGAGTGCAAAGACCGAGTCCGCACCCGCACCCTGCTTCCCACCCTTGCTGAACCGTAGGCCTGAACTAGAGAGGTGGAGCGAGAGACTGCGCATGTGTGTCAGCCCGCCCTTCCTACCTCACTCCACCCTGCTGAGTGTGCCCCGCCCTTCCCAGACCTTCGGCCTTGTTTGTGCTCCTGCGGTCCCAACCTGAGTGCCCCCCAGGTCCCAAAGTGGCGAGTATCCTGCTTTGACCAAAATCCAACTCCACGCACTTTTCCCAACTGGCCCCATTGTGGTCCACCCGACTAGCCCCAAAAGATAAGTGGCCACTTCTTCAGTTCACTGTGGCTCTTTCCGCAGGGGCCACTGTCACCCTTAGAAGCTCCTCTCTTCCCCAGGCATTTCTGTCTCCCTCCGACTTCTATCGATCCTACGAATCTCTGCCCTCTTCCTCTGTCTTCCCAGGGCTTCCGTCTCACCTAGAGTCACTGTTCCATCAGCAGACACGACTCTGCCCAACCCTCAAGAAACAACAAAAGCCCGAGGCTGGGACTTAACCATTGAGACCACAAAGGCCAGCCCAGCTCTACAGAGCATCCCTGACCTCCTGGGGCCAGGCCCAGCCACCCAGTCCTCAGGCAGTTCAGCAGTAACTTTTGGCAAATCCAAGGCACAGAGCTGCAGCCCAGCAGTAGTTTTCCTGGGCTGAGTCTGAATTATACTGTCTCCCTTCAACTCCCAGCCCTAGGTAACAGGTAATTGCTATTTCTTGCAATTATTCTGTTACTTCAGCATCCCCCAGCTATATTCAGCTATAAATAACCCCAGTAGTTTCCATTTTGCTGGCTAGACAGACTTGGTATCTGAAACAGGGTTCATCTCCCAGTTTCCTGGGGCAGCTCCAGAAACTATCACTTCTCCCAACTTACCCACTTCCGTTTCCTGTCGAGGAACAAGCCTGGAAGTACATTCTTTAAGATGTTAAGATAATTACTTTTAATCTCTGCACCAGGGAAGAGCATGAGGCTCCTGAAGCTGAGGCAAGAACAGAAAGGTATAGTGGTGCTTTGCCAACTAAAAGCCAAGGCACTGTGGTAGTCCTTGCAAACTGGATAAAAGAATATTCTGGGTGGTGGTGGCGCACGCCTTTAATCGCAGCACTTGGGAGGCAGAGGCTAGCAGATATCTCTGAGTTCAAGGCCAGCCTGGTCTACAGAGCAAGTTCCAGGACAACCAGGGCTACACAGAGAAACCAAAAAGAAAAGAGAATGCAGCATTTAGGGGTCAACAGCTACACAGTGTGTGCTGGGAGGGATCAAGCTACGGCTGTACCTCCAGAAGAGCAATCCCCTCAGGTCTGCTCACCCTCCCTGCTTTATCAGACAGGGGCATTGGGACATGGTTAACACATACTGGTTGAAAGGACATTCCAGAGGCTTCTACTGGGCTGTTTCTACCAAGTTGGCCCATACTCCATAGACCACTAAGGGTATTTAGAAGTTATCAAGACTGTCAATGTACTGGACAGTTCTGTTAACTTGACACAAGCTAGAGTAATCTGAAAGGAAGGAATCTTAGTTGAGAAAATACCTCCATATGACCCTCCCTTAAAAAAAAAAAAAAAAAAAAGGCACTTTCGGGCTGGAGAGATGGCTCAGTGGTTAAGACTGCTCTGCCAGAGGCCCTGAGTTCAATTCCCAGTAACCACACGGTGGCTCACAACCATCTGTAATGTGATCTGATGCCCTCTTCTGGTGTGTCTGAAGACAGTAACAGTGTACTCACATACATAAAATAAATCCTTAAAAAAAGAAAGAAAAGGCATTTTCTTAGTGATTGATAGGAGAGGGCCCAGCCCATTGTGGGTGGGGCCATCTCTGGGCTAATGGTCCTGAATCCTACATGAAAGCAGGCTGACCCAAGCCATGAACTCAAGCCAGTAAACAGCACCTCTCCATGGTCTCTGCATCAGCTCCTGCCTCCAGGATCCTGCCCTATTTGAGTTTCTGTCCTAACGTCCTTTGGTGATGAACAGTCATGTGGCACTGTGAGTGTCTCCAAGGTCATGGTGTTTTATCACAGCATTAGTAACCCTTAGACAATCAGTTACAGGCTCAGGAAAGAGACCTACGTATTTGGTCCTTTTATACATCCAGTACCCAGTCACCAAAGCCAGCAGTATCTTGGACCCTTCCCCTAAAACCACAGCCTCTGACAAAGTGTTTCCCATGATGGGTGCAAAGCTGGGTCTCATGCTGACCATGTTAACTCAGCACTGGCCAAGTAAATATCCAAGATGCCTCAGTAATGGATATGCCCAGATTTGCATGTGGAAGCCCTAACCCCTAACCTGACTGTTTGGGGGCAGAGTCTACATGGCTGTAATTAAGGGGAAGTAGGAGCTTATGGCTGGGACCTTCAGGATCAGTTTTAAAGAAGTCCTGGGGACTGGGATGTAACTCAGTTGATAGAGCACTTGCCTAGCATGCTCAGAGTCCTGTATCTCACTACACTGGCCAGCCTGGCTTGCAACTAGCTATGTAGACTAGGCTACCTACAGCTCAGGGAACAACCTGTCTGACTTCCCAGGTGTTGGGATTTCAGGCCAGAATTCCAAGCTAGTCAAGGCTACAAAATGAGATAAATACCAGAGAATTCCCTTTCTACCCAGCGCCACACATACTGTCACATGGGCACACAGTGAGAAGGCAGCAGCCTATATAAAGCCTTTATCAGATATCAACCTTGCTTGCACCTTGATTTCAAACCTTCAGAACTGTGGGAAATAAATTCTGCTAAGCACCAGTCTGGGGCCTTTTTGTGTATGTGTGTGGAAACTGCCCAACCAGACTAGGATGTTCTCAAAGGGATGCTACTGTTCTCAAGAATTCATGCACGGGGCTGGTGAGATGGCTCAGTGGGTAAGAGCACCCGACTGCTCTTCCGAAGGTCCAGAGTTCAAATCCCAGCAACCACATGGTGGCTCACAACCATCCGCAACGAGATCTGGTGCCCTCTTCTGGAATGTCTGAAGACAGCTACAGTGTACTTATATATAATAAATAAATAAATCTTTAAAAAAAAAAAAAGAATTCATGCACACATCTTCCCTGGGAGTCTGGAAATGCAGTACTGGCCACTGACCTCCCTGAATACCCAACCAAAACCAAACTCAGGGTCCTAGGTCTATAGGGTCCCTCTTGGCATCCTTGACTCTGAGTAACTGAACATGACATATGCTCACCTCTGACATAGCACAGGGATCAACATACCTGTTTTCAAAATGATCTACTTTCAAATGTTTCTTCCCAAAAATACTTTATTAAACAATATATCCATAATCCATGATCCAAAAATACAGATATACATCTTTACATTATTTAATAAAAAGATTTACCATAGTATCTCTCCTTTACAAAGGGGACATAGGTAATAGTTCCTTGAAAATAAAATGTGACATTCCTGTTAAAGCTGGATCATCCTGATGGATGGAGTGTGGCGAAGAGCAACGGCCACAGCACATTCTGAGGGAAAAAGACACTTCTTAGACCTCCCCCGCTTTAAAGCTCCTCTCGGCACAGGCAGTGAAGACCAATCAATCTCTGTTCATAGAAAACAGGGTTTCAAAGCCTGAAACAAATGTTCCTCACTGTTTGATTTCAAACCCTTAAGACTTACCTAACCTCCCAGCCCTCTAACAGGGCCAACCCTGGCACCGCGATCACATGGAGAAGTTGCTCTCTGGACGAAGCATCCCCGCCAAGGCCTTCTGGGGTCAGGTGAGGGATAGAAGGCAAGATGCTGTATACACAGGAGCAAGCAGGTGCCCACTTCCCCAGCCATCCACAAAACCTCACACCACAGGGCTCTTCACTGTAGAGTAGAAGACACGGCTGGCAGCCTGCCTCCTACTGATCCCACCTGCTGGATAGGCGAATGGTCAGTGCTGCTTGGACCATCACACCACTAACATGTTCACAGATCTAGGGGCTCAGTTTTTTACTAATTCATCATGCTTCTTCTATAATAAACTACTGATAATGTGCACAGAAAACAAGAAAGATGACCCCTCCTCTCAGCAAAACACTCCTGTACTTACAGGGGGAATTACACAGGGAAGACCCAGCCTTGGCTCAGGCAAAGCAGCTGCCAGCTGTGGGGATCACTCTACCCACTCTGTTGATGAAGCAAGGACAGCTTAAGAGCCAGGTCTCGACCGGCAGGCATGAGAGTGTCTGGTCCAGCGATGGAGACACTCAGGCTTCTGGAGCAGGGCTGAGCGGTGTGCTCATGGCTTCTCCACATCTGAGGCGGAGCTGGTGCCAGAACGCTTCTCCTAGAGTTCCCTCTTTGCTTACACACAGCAGCAGTGGGAACAAGCCTTCCACCAGAGTACCAGCCACAACCCACAGATTTTCCTTTCTGCTTTCCCCCCATTTTGTTGCCAGGGATCTAACCTAGACCATCACTTTTGGAAGGCAGCTTTGTTCACCTACATACGGCCAATGCCACATTGCACTTCACACACGTTAGGCATGGTTTTCACCATGGAGTTAAATCCCCAAACTCATGAATTCTGGTTTTTTGCCAAGCTATATGCATCTTATTTTCATGACATTATAACTGTCAAAAAGCAGATAATCATAGAAACTCACAAAATAAATAAAAATCAGAAGCCAGTATGTAGGGTGGCCCCAGGTAGAAGACCTCAGGGGAAGAGCCAGCATGACCTCAGGAAGCCAGAAGATGAAACTCATCCAGCCTCTAACACCTCCACCAGTAAACGCCACTTCTTCCTGATCATCAAAGGACTCAGCTGCCTCAGGCTGAATCTCACATATTAACCCAGCTTCTAAGGCAAGATCAGATTAAAAACGTCCTGTAGTTACAGAAACTAAAAAGCAGTCCAGACACGGTGGCGGCCATCTGTGGTCCCAGCACTGCCTAGCTCCAGCAAGATGACTGCAAGTTCAAAGCTTTATTTTACATAATAAAGCCCTGCCTCCCAATAAATAAATAAATAATCTAAAATTTAAGATTAAAAGGAAGCATGAGGCCTGACCCCAAGCACTGAAGAAAGAGAACATATGGTAAAAGAATAAAGAGAAGGCTGGGGTGTGACTCAATCTGCAGAAGGCTTGCCTAACACAGAGTTCTAGGTTGGAGCTGGCGGTGGTGGGGCATGCTTCTCTAGTCCTAGCACTTGGAAAGCAGAGGCAGGAGAATCTCTGAGTTGGAGGTCAGCCTGGTCACATACATACACTGTGGGTTCTAGGACAGCCAGAGCTACACAGAGAAACCTTGTCTTGAAAAACCAAAAAAAAGTTCTGGGTTTGGTCCCTACCATTGCAAAACCAGACCTTACTGGTGCACACCTATAACCTCAGCATTTGGGAGGTGAAGAAAGACCAAAAGATCAACGTTATTCTCAGCTACATTGTGAGTTCAAAGCCTGCCTAGGATACATGAGATCTGGTCTTTCGGGGAGGGGGGGTTCCACACAACTTTTAAAGGCTAAGTTATGTCTATCTAATCTGACCCTGAGAGGGGTCCCCAAGAAGAATGCCAGCCCCATTCCCAAAGCTCTTCCTAGCCTAGAGACAATCTTGTGCACTTGCCTATCAACGACAGCTAACCTGCCTAGTACCTACAGCCCAGGAAAGGTCAACACAGACCAACTTATTCAGTAGCACAAACACAAGCCACTCCTGTCTTCCTCTTTCACTAGGATAGGCTATGCAAGACATCGTCCAGTAAGAACACGACCATGGTGACACGGGTATGGGGCAGAGACAACACCCTTCTGCTTTGTTTGTGACCATCAGAAGAAAACAATGTGCCTGTCATTATATAAAAAGCCAGCCTCTTCTTACATCAGAAATTGCATAACCCAGCTCTGTCTTGCAGGTCTTTTTCTGAGGTGAGGCCAGGTACCAGTTGGACTCTTTTAATTCTTCTCAGAGGGCCTGAGTTACTGAAGGACATGCCAGAGGAATTAAGTCAACAGTAGCTCTCAGGATCCTGTCACGCTTAAGGAACCACCACAGATGCATTTCAACAGGCCCTGTGTATACATCCCCCAACTATTTCACGACAGTTCAACACTGGTTTTGTGGACAGTGGTCAAACAAAGAGTACACTCCAGTTTCCTCCCTTCATTCCAGAACTGCTATTGGGCACACAGAATCACAAATCATGTCACATAATCATAGTCCCCTTGAACATAAGCTGCTGGCCTAGTGGGATGCAACACAGCAGAGTTCTACAATCAGCTCACAGTAGACAGACTCACTTCATAGACACACAGACCCATGACCTTCATGCTAGTACAATAATTTCATCTTCACAGTAAAAAAATATAGGCGGGAATCCCCAGAGAGCTGGAAGCTCAGCCTGGCTGTCTGGCTGTCCGCTGTTGGGCAGTGCTGGCTGTGGTAACTGACAGTCCAAGGCTAACGGAAGCTCAATCTCCAGGGAGGGCCGGAAGTTCACAGGAAAAGGTGGTGCACAAAACGACGGAGGGTACTTCCACCTGGGAAGAGCCCCCCGGTCCCTTCCAGACACATCAGAGGGATCTTGGCCAAGAGTGCCTGGTCTCCAGTAAGGGTCAGAGCACAGCATGGGGCAGTGTCTGACAATACTTTACTCACAGAGCACCAGCTGTGCTTCCATGCTGCCATAGACAATCCTGGAAACCATGGACACGCAAGGCTGACCCTCTAGTCACAAAGCAGTGGCAGTGTAACAGGTTAAAATGCATTCACCCTGCACCATGCACTTTGCCTACAGCTCAAACTGACACACATCACTGATGGTGTGGCCATTCCCAGTGCTGGGAGGTTGAGGGATGGGGAGCCTGCTCCTAAAGTCACTGTGGCAAGTCCCTGTGAGATTGTTCTGTGCAAATGGTGCAGCGGCTTCTTGTTTTAGGAAATATCCAAAATTACAACTGGCCACTGAATTATTAAATATCAGTCGAAATAAGGTAGTTTTAAAATGAAAGATCATATTGCAACATGAGTGAGGAAATATATTAGCTTGCTCTTCAGTCTGGCACAGCAGCCTCTTCTTTACTTCTTCTTCCTCTTTTCCTGAACACATCGTGGACAAAACCTGTGACGAGAAAGGCGTTGGGATCATCGTTTCTCCTGGAGCACAGGACCCCAGGTAGACTTCCTGCATATCTCAGGGTGTCTGGACTCTGGGAACCAAGTGCCAGAGAACAGCTACACCGAGTAAGAGGTGCTCTTTCCTCTGGGGAAAGCTGACATTTCAACTACTGGTTTGAGCATATCTGAAGCTGACTAATAATACCTATCAGCGCAGCCTGGGGACCAAGTTGGTAAGGCTGGCCATAATATGGGGTGTCCACTATAGAGCTGACACCAATAGCTGGCTGGCAGATTGGTCATACTCAAGACCACGTGTACAGATACAAGCCTGTAAGCCAGTGAACAACAGCTCCTGGCACAGCTGGACTGGGCCCTATATGGGTCACACAGGTCACACAGTGCTATGGTTCAAGCACACAGAACAAACACACATCAGAGATTCAGTGTTCACCAACACTCAAGAACGTAATAGCCACTCATGATCCAAAGGGACATTCTAATAAGTTCCCATGTGAGAGACAACTCTAATCCACGTAACAGCTATCATCACACCCCTCTGTACTAAGAAGCTCTGAGCACCTAGGCCAGTACTACAGTGACTGTGTCTCTCTGAGGAAGCCCATTCTGGTAAGCTACGCAAAGACTGCACTGGAACCCCATTCCCCAGTTCCTCTGTCTGGCTTTGGGCCCAGCACATGAGGCGGCTGTCAGGCCTCCAGACTCTCAGAGGGAGCACCCCAACAGCTTTGCCAGTGCGGTTAGACTCCCCCACCTGGAAATCCCACAAACAACTCACCGCATCTACCTTGAACTCAAAGTCAGACCCCACGCCTCACATGGTCGCTCTTTCCCTAGCCCAGCTACACGGCTACACGGCTGCTCACATGCCCACCACCACCGCAGCCCAGCCAATTCCCACAAGGCACAGGCACAGCCAAAGGGCCTGCCATATGGGTCTTTAACATGAGGTTAACACTCACACCACACACATCATCAGGGCACTGACCAAAGCCCTTGCTGCAGAGCAGGCACTCTCCTTTCCTAGCTGGCTCTCCAACTGGCCACAGGCTGATCTACACACTGAGACTGTTACCATGAGATGCTCCGAGTGCTCCTCTGAGAAGGGCTGGGTTCCTACTACTTCTTTTTTTTTTTTTTTAAGATTTATTTATTTATTATATGTAAGTACACTGTAGCTGTCTTCAGACACTCCAGAAGAGGGCATCAGATCTTGTTACAGATGGTTGTGAGCCACCATGTGGTTGCTGGGATTTGAACTCTGGACCTTCGGAAGAGCAGTCGGGTGCTCTTACCCACTGAGCCATCTCACCAGCCCCCGCACTACTTCATTTTAAGAATATGCACCCACATTTAACTCAAGTCAACACCACCAGGTTCTCAAACCTCGGAGACATGCTGAACACTAGTCTACTGCTGAGCAGATGTAGGACGGGAACAAGAATACACAAGCCTCCTCTGCTCTGTCAGGCAGAGACCTGCGGGAGCAGCAGCAGACCCTGGCCTGGCATACTGGATACACACCAGGATGGAGGGAGGGAGCCAAACAGCTCTTCTTCAGAGAGTACCAGTATAAACAGCATATAAACCTGGGTAAGCTGGGAAGCAGATCTCTCTAAGTGTACCACCACCACAGCCCCTCCCCAGCCAGGACCAATGTTGCAGAAATAGAGACATACAAGACCCAGAGCACCAGACACACTTGCCCAAGGGCAGTCACTCCATACTAACCACTTTCCTTTGGGCTTTGTGGTGAGATCCACGCAGGCAAAGTGAAACCACTCAATGGGACACTGCAAAGCAAGGGGGAAAGCCTGTGTCACACCCATGTATGCTCCACATTAAACACAGAAAGGCCAACACCCACCCATCTCTACAACATTTGTCCCCAAGTATATGTGTTCTTCACGAGCCACTCACATCCGGATTGTCACAGCCGATCATCTCCCCGTAGGACACCTGGTGGCACAAGCAGTATGTAGGCTCATTCGGATCCACAGGCATGTCCAGCACATCAGAGGGGTGCACAGATAGGATACTGTCAGTAAACTCAGACCTGACGGGAAAGAAAGGATCTGATGAGCACAGGGCACCAGGAAGAAGGCAGGAAACAGCATACAAGGCCACACTGTGAAGGCCACACTGCAGCCTTTCCACCAATGGCCCAGGGCTCCTTTACCCTGCAACAAAGGATGATTGCAGCTTCCAAGGAAAGACTCTACAATGACTCTGAGCTAATGACCATGTATAAACTTACTTCCAATTTTCTTGTTAACCTATCACTGAGGTACAAGCCTCAAACCTTCCAGCCAAATCTCTCCTAAGAATTTATAATGAGAACAATATGGTGTGCTAATGATCAGTTGAAGAGATTCCCTTGGACTATTCCCAGCCACACACCCTGGGGCAGCAGCAAACAGCAAACAGAAATCACACTGCCCTCACACCAGCCGAGGCCCCAGTGATCACTCAGAACCCACTACACAACAACAACCATCACTGTCTACTGGGGACATAGACCCCTCCCCAACAGGACAAGGCTACTGCTTTCTCTGGGCCCCCTCCTGATAGGGACATGGAGCCCTATCAGCAGACAGCTAACATTTGAGAAAAGTCCATTTGTGTCTCACCCAAGTCTGGCCTAAGGGTTGAGGCAGGCATTCACCAGGCCACTACAGCCAATAGACTGCTCCTTCTCCCGTGAGAAGGGACAGTGTATCCTCTGCACTTACGCAGGTATCCTCACCCCAAACAATACACTGGCAGCCCCTCTTACCTGCCTTGGGTTCCACGTATCTACCCACTAACTCACCCAGCTGCCCACCAGGGTAACAAGAGCCAGTATGGTACACACTGCCCTGCTCACTCATGCACTAATGCCTACAGATGCCTCTGGGCCTCTATACAGTGGCCTAGTGAGACTCCTGTTCTGTAATTTCTGCCTGCTCAGTCCAGCACCACCCTCCACCCTCACTGTAGAGCTGGACATTAGACTTGCGGGGGCAGTCTAGACAGTATAGTCCCTATACCTCTATTACCACTATCCCTATCTGCCGCTAAACCAGGAACATATAGTGATAAATACATGTGGCCAGTCCCTATGAGGGAAATGGCAAACAGCATAGCTGCCTGGGCTCCTTGCCTTTCAATTTCCAAAAGTTTGCCCGGGCCTTTGCAGTTACTGCTGATGCACGTGGGTGTGCATCTACAGTCCAGCCCAGCACCTCAGGGGCTCGAGAAGTGGGGCCTCCCCATAGCAGGAAACCAATACCTCCACTCACCTGTCTCTCTGAATAGAAATGTCACAAGAACATGTCTAAGTCCTAGCGCTCCACAATACTGTTTGTAAGCAACTCCCAAGAGCTCCTTCAAGCAGGAAACTTTCTTTTTTGTTTGTTTGGTTTTTTTGTTTGTTTGTTTTTTTCGAGACAGGGTTTCTCTGTGTAGCCCCGGCTATCCTGGAACTCACTCTGTAGACCAGGCTGGCCTTGAACTCAGAAATCCACCTGCCTCTGCCTCCGAAGTGCTGGAATTAAAGGCGTGTGCCACCACTGCCCAGCAGGAAACTTTCTTTAAGATCTGTGACTCTGTGTCTTGCCTCTTGGCTTTCATGGCCCTACCATCAGTAGCCAAGGCCAGGAGTGTGCCTGGCTCTGTAGCTCAATTCTATTGGCTACCTCTGTACTTTCCTATGGGAAGTTCCACCCAACAGTCACAGCCAGTCAGCTGTCACGTGACCTAGAGCTCAGCATCTCCAGGTTCAGTCAGTGAGCTATGGGGTCACCCATCTTTAAGGCAGCACTTGGAAAGCTGGGACAAGAGGATTCCAAGTTCAACGCCAGCCTGAGCAATGAAGAAAGTTCAAGGGCAGCTTGTACACACTAGTACCTTGTCTCTGACAGAGACAACAAAAGACAGAAGAGAGCAGAAGAGGACAAGAAGACAGCCTAGGAAGTGGGACCCAAAGGTAATCCCTGTCCCTTGGGCATGTGACTTGTTCTAGCTCTTGGCTAGGTAAGCTTTCCTCCCAGATGTGGCCAGGAATCTCGCACTAGACATGGCCACTCATGTGATTCCCTAACAATCCAGGTAGGGCAGAAGGAACCCAGCTGCTTATCCAAGCTTTAGAATAAGGACTACAGAAGAAACTGACCCCTTGGTTCCCACACGTAAGCCTTGGCTTGCCAGAAAACATGGCCCTGGGGCAGCTAAGGAGCTGGTATTGACTCTAGCTCACAGGACCCAAGATGGGAAACAGATGGTCTAACAGTCCTAGGAGAGGAACTCTGTGACACCCGTCATCTGGTCAAGTGGTCACTGACCCACAGGAACCTGACCCAGCACTGCTCCAAGTCCCCCATGGAAAATGACAGCTATCACCAAGCTGGAACTGAAATATTTAGCTTATCTCATCTAGGTAGTGATAGGGACCAGGACTATACAGCACTCCAGGTTAGCAACAGGCAAGTGAAAGCCTGTTCAGGTTCTGAAGCCACACTAAGCTACCTCCAAGATCCAGCAAGGGCAGGATTCAATAACTCTTGCAGTCTCCAGATGCCTGCTCTGTAATCAGATGTCAAGGCCCGACCACACCCTTTGTTCCTCAAGTCTGCCCTGTCTCAACACAAGTAAATCAGGATAGTGTCTACACTGACATTCAGGGACAATATAAAGTCAATGCAGAGCAGGTGCCCCACCACTGTCACCATTCAGCCACTACAGCAGGCAGCCCAGCAAATGGGCCTATAACACGATGGCTCCCTGGCTCCCATCCAAGGAGAAAGTGAACAGCCTGCCTCAACTGTACGTTTTTAGGAGCAGTTATAATGCCTGAGGCCTCAGGAGGATGCCAACCTGTGGGCACTGGTCTCCCCACCACCTAGAAACCCCTCTTCTGGGCTCTTCATGCTGAGGACACTCTGTGAAACACTCCATAAAGAGAGCAGCAAGAACGTCTATGCAAACCCAGAAGCAACAAAACCACAGAGCCTCTGGGAAGGAGCAAAGACATCACACTGCCACCAAAAGCTCAGAACCACCTCTTCTAGGCAGCAGGATACTGGTGATCTATAGTGGGAGAGGGCTTTCTCCATCTGCTGGATTTGGCAGGACTGGTGGCCCAGCTACCAATGTGACACTTTAGGACCTGCATGTGGTAGCCATCTACACTCAGAATATGTACCAAATGTGGGAACTAAATGAGAACACTTAGACAAAGGCAGAGTGACAATTCCCTCAGCTCTGGAATCTGTGAGACCAGGGATTGTTTTCACGCCCAGCCTCCCTCAACCCACAAGCGGTATGGGCAGGATGAACTGGAGGCAAAAAAGACAGACTGAAATCGAGGGCAACCTGTGGGAAACCAGAACTCCCGACTGAGAGCCAGGGCAAATTCCCACAATTCCTGAAGGAGGGTTTGTGGAGCAGTACTAGGCAGACCCTGGCTCAGTCTGCCTGAACCAGAGAGGAAGAAGTCACCCTAAGGGATCAAGACGGTCACTCTACAGTTTTTATAACTACAGCCACGTAAGTCATTTTAAAAGAAAGCACTGGGCAGTGGTGGTACACACCTTTAATCCCAGCACTTGGAAGGCAGCAGCAAGCAGATCTCTGTGAGTTCGAGGCCAGCCTGGTCTACAGAGCAAGTTCCAGGACAGCCAGGGCTACACAGAGAAACCTGTTTCAAATAACACCAGGCAAAGCAAACCCTCTTACCCGCTTTTATGTTTCTTCTTCTTTGGGGTATCCTCTTCTGACGTCCGCCTGCCTCGGCCCCGGGAGCTTCTTTTTTCTTTCTGACTCCGGCCTTCTGAAGAATAAAGACCCCCATTATTCTCACAGAACAGACCAAAGCAGAGAAAGATCCATCCCGATTCATTGACCATCGAGTCCCTAACACATTTAGATGAGCCTTCAAAGCTACAATCACAGTAAACAGAATGGCAGCCAACTTGCTTTTTAAGCTCCGCGCTCCAGTGCTCTCAAAGTCACTTCCATCCATCCTGTCCTTCAGGTCAGCCTCAAAGCGCGCCAGGTCAGCATCAAGTCTTCGGATGTGCTTATCCACCTGCAAAAAGACACTTAAAAAGCTGACCTCAGGGTAAAAAAGAGGGCTAGGGATACAGCTCGGTGGCTCAGCCTTTGCTTTGTGTGCAAAAGCCCTGGATTAGATCCCCCAGGACCCCAAGAAAACTCGAGCAAACAAAACATGGTTTCACCAACAAGTAAGAAAAACAGCTCCCCCCACCCCCTCAAAAAAACAAAATCATGGGAAGAGGCCCAGATGAAGACCCCAGTGTGTCTTTTCTAGGTGCTCCAAACTCCTATTCCAGATACACATTTCTACACACCTTACACATTTCCATGCACCCTTACACACTTGCACACTCTCTCCTTCGGGGGCACAGAAGGCAGCAGGAGGCTGCACTGGCCCCTGCACTCACCATCTCGTAGGTCTGCATGGCCAGCTGCACCTTGTCATCACTGTACTCCTTGCACTTGCTGTAGGCGCTCTGGATCTTCTGGAGGTGCTCCACACGCTGGGCTGACGAGAGAGTCTTCACTGTGGAAATATACTCTGCAGCCAGGATGTCGATCTCTGCTTTCTTATCTAATGAGGACAGGTGACAAGCGGAAGTAAGAGGCAGTGACAAGCATCTAGGAAGCTGGCAAGAGCATCGCTGGCCATGTCACTGTACGATTTCTGGACAGCAGCACACCCATGTGATCCCCTTGCCTGGTTCCTGTTGTACAACTTAGTCATATAGCCAAAGGAGTGAACAACACAGCAAGACACATAGAAACATCCTGCATGCTTCCATGAATAGCAACGGCAGAGACATGTACAACTCTTTGCTCTGACTGAGAAGTGGGACTCTCTGTGGTTTCAGGGAGAGCGGTTACTCCCACAAAATTTCCAGGTACCACGGTGGGTCTCTTCAGCTAAGAGGTAGGAAAGAGAAGCTGGCCTAATGGCAGCTGTGAACTCATCTATAAACGCTTTATAACTGTCTGAATGTCAATCATATTTCCAAGAAGTGAAGTCTCCTCGTTTGGAAATCACAGTGCTTCTAATCTGTAAACAGTCCCAGCAATGAGCAATGTTGTCCCAAAGAATGCCCCTGTGAAACTTAAAAATCTCAGAGAAGGGCTGGAGATATGGCTCAGCGGTTGGGAGCACTGACTGCTCTTCCAGAGGTCCTGAGTTCAAATCCCAGCAACCACCTGGTGGCTCACAACCATCTGTAATGGGATCTGATGCCCTCTTCTGGAGTGTCTAAAGACAACTACATTGTACTCGTATACATAAAATAAATAAATAAGTCTTTTTTAAAAATATCTATCTATCTATTTATTTATTTATTTAATGTTTATGAATACACTATTGCTCTCTTCAGACACACCAGAAGAGGGCATCGGATCCCATTACAGATGGTTGTGAGCCACCATGTGGTTGCTAGGAATTGAACTCAGGGCCTTGGGAAGAGCAGTCGGTGCTCTTAACTGCTGAGCCATCTCTCTAGTCCCAATAAATAAGTCTTAAAACAGAAAAATCTCAGAGAAGAAAGCTGGAGAGACGGCTCAGAGGTTAAGAGTACTGATGCTCTTCCAGAGAGCCTGGGGGTTTCAACTGCCAACACCCACAGAGTTGTCCCTCTCTTCCTCTACTACCAGGGAGTCCAAAGCCTTCTTCTGGCATCAGACAAACATGTGACACACATATGCAGGCAAAATACCCAAACACATAAAAAATAATTTTAAAAACATTCACATTACACTGGAGATGGTGGCATGTGCCTTTAATCCCCAGCACTTAGGAAATGGTTATCTGTGAGTTTGAGGCCAGACTGGCCTACAAAGCAAGTTTTTTTTATTTATTTATTTACTTACTTTTAAAGATTTATTATATTTATATGAGTATACTATTGCTCTTTTCAGACACACCAGAAGAGGGCATCAGATCCCATCTCTCCAGCCCCAAAGCAAGTTTATGACAGCCAGTGCTGCTGCAGAGAAACATAAAATAATGGTTGAGATTTGGTGTATTGCTATGTATTGTAATGCTAAATTCTGTATCCCAAGGTCCAGTTGCCTCAGGGTGAATTCTCTCAAGTATGTCAGCTTTGGTTGTGCAAACCTTGCTACTTAAAGCTATAGGTTGAATAAAAATGCCTATAGCCTGTAGCCAGGCAGAAGAGACGTAGGCGGGGCTATGGTTCCTAGGCTTAGAGTCAGAGGCAGGGATCTTGAGGGGGAGAGGAAAAAGGTGCTACAGAGGAGATGGATTGTGAGCACATGGTCATGAGGGCCCACTTGTTGGAGTAGAAGTAGCCCAGGCAATACATGACAACTCGGAGTTACTGACAGGAAGTAGACAAAATACAGCACAGAAAGTTGATATCTGCCCAGCTCTAGTGCTTTAAGGCTTATTAAAAATACAAAGGTCTTGTGTCTTTTACTTGGGAACTAAATGATCAAAGGTGGGGTAGATATCCACTAATAATATTGACTGTAACACCTATCACAAACAAATATATATATAATTTAAATCTCATTGCCAGGCAGTGGTCATGCATGCCTCTAATCTCAGTACATAAGAGGCAGAAGTAGGCAGATCTCTGAGCTAAAGGCCAGTCTACAGAGTCAGTTCTAGGACAGCCAAGGCTACACAGAGAAACCCTGTTTTGAAAAAAACAAATGAATCAATAAATAAATCTCAAAAGAAAAGAGAACATTTCTTTTCTCATTTTTATCAAGATTTTTTTATTAGTTTTTTTGTTTGTTTTAGTTTGGTTGGCTTTTTGAGACAAGGTCTCACTATGCAATCCTGGCTGTCCTAGAGCACTCTGGTTAGACCAGTCTGGCCTCAAACTCTCAGAGACTTGCCTGCCTCGGCTTCCCGAGTGTTGGCATTAAAAGTCTGTCCCATTCTCATTAGTTTTTAATGTGAGCATGTGTGGACATGCGCAAATGAGTAACCAAGGAGGCCAGGGGTGTCAGATCCCCTAGAGCTGGAATTACAGGCAATAGGGAGCCTCTTGAGGGTGCTGAGCAGCAAATTCAGGTCTTCTACAAACCCAACAACCACTGAGCCGTCTCTCCAGCCCCTATACCAAAATTGCTTAATTTCAGAACCTAAATAATATCAGAGTTCTCAAGACCAGCATGCAGGTCAGGAGACAGCAGTGATATTCTCGGCATTCTCTGGAGCTCCACACCCAGATAAACAGCACTCAAATGAAGGCTGGGACAACTACTCTTCACACGAGTGCTGTCACCGCAAGTCACCTCTATGGCAAACTGACTGACCTGTCCTTCTAACTTCCTGTCAAAACAAACGGAGCAAACCAAAAGGGAGGACTTCCAGATCCAAGGAACAGGGTTCTCCAAAGAGAATGTCAACAGAGATTTTCAAGAGCAGCAAAGAAAGGTGGGTGAACACACATTAATCAACAGCCTGGGAAATGGGGACCCTCCAGTGGGACCTCACTCTGACAGTTGAGGGGTTTGGGGGTGGCTGGAAGCAAAGGACAGAAAGTGGGAAGCAAAGAAAACAAAGTTATCAGTAACTCCAAGGAAAACAGTTATTCAGAAAAATCCTGTAAGAGCCAGGCTTAGAGGTGCACACCAGCGCAAGGAGGCAGAGGAGAGTATCTGTGAGTTCAAGGCCAGTTTGGTCTCCAGAGTGAGTTCCAGGACAGCCAGAGCTACACAAAGTAAAACTGTCTCAAAACACAATAAGTCATGTAAGCACAACACAGGCCTGCCCTGCAAACACACCCTCTTCACCAGGGGCTAAAGTAGACCACACCCCGGAGACAGGCAAAGCGCTAGCGGTCCAGAACATCTTCGTGTTCACTCGGCAGCACATGTACTAAAACTGCAATGATTCAGAGAAGATTGGAGTGGTCCCTGCACAAGGATGACACACAAATTCATGAAGCGTTCAAACTTCAAAACAAAACAAACCAAAAGACATCTTCACTGCCGTAACAACACCAGTCTGGAGCTGTCTGAAAATAAGAAAAAGCAACAAGAGGATCCAGCATCCAGTGCTGGGTGACAGGCAGGTAAAGGAGCTTGCCACTGTCAACCTGACCACCTGAGTTCAATTCCCAGGACACATGAGGGAAAGAAAATAAACACCTCCCACAAATTGTCCTCTAAACCTCACAGAGACTGTTGGGAGCGCACATGCACATACAGACACACGTACACAAAAATCATCAAATAAAATCACAAGAAAAAGAAGCCTAGTGTGGTTGGTGGCGCGCACCTTTAATCCCAGCACTCAGGAGGTAGAGACAAGTGCATCTCTGGTGAGTTCCAGGCTAGCCTGGTCTACACAGTGAGTTCCACCAAAGACAGGAAGGAAGGAAAGAAAGAAGGAAGGAAGGAAGGAAGGGTGAGCAACAAGAGCATGTTGCTTAGAAGTAGGGAGTTGAAAGCCTGGCAGGACAGCACTTGCTACACTCCCAGTACCTGAGAGATAGAGGAGGTAGGATTAGGCCTTGGCTACACAGCAAGTTCAAGACCAACCCAGGCTAGGAGACCCCATTTGAAGGGGTGGAGGGACAGACAGTGAAAATGGCTCAGTGGTTGAAGGTATTTGCCATCAAGCCTGATGACCCAAGTTCAATCCCTAGAAAGAACAGATTCCCAAAGTTACCCTCTGATCTCCACATATGTACACTCTGACAGAAACACATGCGTATAAGTACACAAACACACACAAATAAATTAACTTAAAAAAAAGTGAGCTGGCTGGGCGTGGTGGCACACGTCTTTGATCCCAGCACTCAGGAGGCAGAGGCAGGCGGATTTCTGAGTTCAAGGCCAGCCTGGTCTACAAAGTGAGTTCCAGGACAGCCAGGGCTACACAGAGAAACCCTGTCTCGAAAAACCAAAATAAAAAAAGAAGAAGAAGAAGAAAAAAAGAAAAACCAATAAAATAAATTTTAAAAAATAATTAAGAAATGTTTCTAAGTATGAAAATATCAAAAGACAAAACATTACTAACTTTCTAAACATTGGTGGAATATTCCTAATCCACCAATGAAAATATGAAAATTTGTTTTCATTTTACGTACATGTTTCGTCTGCATGTATGCAGATACACTGTGTGCATGCCTGGTACCTGGTGAAGGACCTGGAACGACAGTTGGATGTGAAAAGCATGTGATTCCTGGTACTGGGCCCTCTGAAAGAACACTTCTCCTGACTGCTGAGACATCTCTCCACCTCCCCTGAGACTGTCTGAACGCTGACAAGATGCCATGACTGGAGAGCCCACACCTGACCTCAGGTGAAGGCCATTAACATGCAGTTTAGCATAAGCATGATTTCACACACACAAAATCAATAGCAAGGTGATAAAACTGCCTTCCAGACACACATTTTCATTTGTTTAGACTTGAGTTGCACTCCCAACATAGGTCACTACATAGTCCAAAACTGAAAAACATAAAACCCAAAATACTTCTGGCCCAAAGCATCTTGGAAAAGGAACAATCAACTTATAAAACAGCGCAGAAATAGAAAAAAATTTTAAAGAAATGAACAACAAAGACGCTGACTGCAAAGGACAACAGTTGAAGAGGTAAGACAGGAACCTATGCGGGAACGGGAGAGCAGAGCAGTGGTGGACACATGAAATCCCAGCACTCGGGAGGCAGAGGCCGGTGCATCTCTGAGTCCGAGGCCAGCCTGGGCTACAGAGCGAGTTTGAGGCCAGCCAGGGCTACAAGAGATAGGCTAGGGAGATGGCTCAGAGGCAATGAGAGCATACGGACACGAGCCTGAGTCCTCTAGGACCTCTAGGACCACACTTAAAAGCCAAGTGTGGTAGGACGTGCTTCTGCGATTCCAGTGCACTTACTGGAGATGGGCGGCAGAAACTGGAAAATCCCAGCCAGCCTGGTATATGCAGCAGTGAAGATGACAAGAGACCACCTTTCAAATAAGGTGGAAGATGAGGTCTGAACCCAAGGCTGATCCTACAAGAAACTAACCCTGAATTAAAAGTATCAGCATTGCTCCTCCTTCCCAAATACGTGGAAGGCTATGGAAGGTGCACTGAGAGTTCAAGGCCAGCCTGGGCTACAGAGTAACACCCTGTCTCAAAACAAACACACACAAAAATTAGGCATGATAGTGGACACCTTTAATTCCAGCATTCCAGAGGTAGAGGCAAGTGGATCCAAGTTTGGGCCTGGACTGGTCTACACAGCCAGTACATAGCAAGAACAAAACAAACAAAAAACAAAAAAAGGACCAGCACTCCTTCCACGACACTGTGCAATGCTAACCCTCCACTATACAAGGTCCCTTCAGGGCCCTGAGACACCCCACGCCCGCTCTTGTCTCTCTCTGGTGAAAACCCAGCCCAGGCTACACCCACCTTCTGTTCTCTGGTCTAGCTCTCGCATCAGCTGGAAGTTCCTCTGAAGTTCACAAGGAAGGTTCTCGATGCCTGAAAGAGACAAGAAAGTTGCTCTACTTCTCAGTACGACAAAAACCTGCCTCCGTGGATGGGAGAGAGAGACGGCTCAGCTGTTAAGAGCACTTACTGCTCTACCAGTAATCTCAAGCTCAACTCTCAGCACCCACGAAAAGCTCACAGCCATCTGTAACTCTAGTTTGAGGGATCCAATGCCCTCTTCTGTCCTTGGAGAGCACTGCATACATGTGGTACACAGACATACATGTAAAACACTCATATACATAAAATATACAGGGCCTTACACCAAAGCCTACAACAGCAGGCTTCATCTATTTCTGTCCTAGTTTGGGGACCAAAATGATTAAGACTTTGTAGGGGCTGACAGTTTCAGAAGTGCCAGAAGCTGGAGGATGC
Organism: Mus caroli; assembly: GCF_978045245.1. Taxonomy (NCBI): domain Eukaryota; kingdom Metazoa; phylum Chordata; class Mammalia; order Rodentia; family Muridae; genus Mus; species Mus caroli. Next base: position 90,355,849 of record NW_028227256.1, on the reverse strand, counting down.
AGAAACCTGGCCCCCAGCAGACACAGGCCGGGAAGACAGCTCAGACTCCTCCCCTGAACCACACCCTCCCTCGCCTCTAGGTCACACACAGTGAACTTCATCCTCCCAAGCTCAAGCCAGAACCTGGGTCCTCCTTGATCTCTCCAACTTTGTCCAGATTCCTACAATGCCAGGAGCTGCAGACCATGCAGTCTCAAAACACTGTTCTCTCGGCAAGGCCCAACATACCAGTCTCTAGTCACACACTGCTATGAGCACTGGAAAGGCAGCCATTGGCACCGAGCAGGTCCCATGAGCAGCTCACCAGTCCCTGCAGTTCGAGTGAGCTGGCTGGCAAACCAACCCCTGCGGCTTTTCTGCCCACACTGCATCCCCTAGTGCAGATATGCCTCAGTCCTTAAGTTTACAGAAGGTTCCAGCTGCCTCTCTGGGTCTTTCTGCACTCAAATATCTCCACAGCCGACAAGGCCGGCATTTTAGGGCTAAATTTTATGAAACTTGCTGTTCTAAGCCTGTAACTTCCTGAGCTCACCAAGACATTCCTATCTACAGCTTGACTCCAGCAACCCTGTCAGCTACTTACCCTTCTACCCTCCAGTTGCCCTCTCTACTCTCAGATAGAGAGACCTTTATCAGCAGTTTCTGGATCTATATTTACCCATGCCTTAATCTTGGGATATATATATATATATATATACATATATACATACATACATATATATATACACATACATACATATATACATACATACATACATATATACATATATATATATATATATATAAAGTGTGCCCCAACTAATCAGTGAGTTGTAGAGAAATAGGGCTCCTGCCAACGCATGGGTGGCACAGGGCAGGTGGAGAGAGCAGAAAGGGGCCATCACACAATGCCAGCAGTGAAATGAACTCGCCTCCTCAGAATGCCTACTGGATGGACATCAGAATAAAGATAGTTCACCTTGGAGTCCCACTGCCCAGGGGAAAATATGGCACTCCACTGGCTTGATCTACCTCCCTCCAAAGGGTCTCAATTCTTCCACTATAGAGTAGGAAATAGTCCTCCTCCCAATTCTTGCTGGGAGCCAATCTCACCGTCTATAAATAGAGTTGCCAATGTCTGGGATGTCAAAGGTCAACCCGTTATACAGAGCATCCTCCCTTACCGGGCTGGCTCGTGATAGCACGAGTTCCCTCGAAAAAGGCACCCCCACTAGCCTGGAGCTCCTTCCTACAGCTCCACAAGCAAACACTGTGGCTTTGGCTCTACAGCGGGATTTGAGCACCACAAGCCGCAGGTGAAGAAGGGGCGGGCCTCCCCGCAACCTAGACCGAAGTAGAGAGGCGGGAACAGGGGCGTGGTCAGCGTCGGGGGTGTGGCCGAAGCGGAGAAGGCGGGCTGAGCCCCAGGCCACACCCCTCCGTGACGCACCTGGAATTGGCGCGGCGGAGGCGGCGGGACCCCGCGCCGCGCCCCACGCCCTCCATCTGCGGCCCCGCCCCAGACCCGCCGTGAGCCCCCACAGTCCCCATGATCAGTCCCCATCCTCCTCCGCATCCCGGAGCCCCGCACGGATCGCGGTGGGCCGGGGGCGGCGGCGGCGGCGCGGACCCGCGCGGGCGGCGGCTCGGCCAGAGTGCTTACTGTCCAGATAGTGCTCCAAGTACATGGCAGTCGCCATCTTCGCCTCGGCCACGCTCGGGGTCTGCGCGAGCGGGCGGTGCCGCGGACTCGGGGCGGGGCGGCGCCGCGCGCTCACTATTCATGAGCCGCGTGCTCCGATTGGCCGGAAAGTGGGCGGGGCAACTCAGGGACCACCCCTAGGCTTCCGGCCGGCTGTGGTCGCCAGGCGGCGCTGTGGAGCTTGCCCTGAGGGGACGCGGATGGGCGATGTGCTCGGTTCGCAGTTTGCAATGTGGAAGCTCTGTCTCTGGCCCAGCCGGATTCCAAGCCTTGGCAGGGGACTCCGCTTGCACGTGTGCTGGCGCCAAGCCTGCCAGCGACACCTGCCGCTCTTCCCGCGTTGTTCAGACACCCGCTGCCTGTGGTTTCTCCTGGCTGAGGGGGTCACAGGCATCGGTTAACTTCCATGCTCTTTGTGGCTGTCTGGTCCCGAGAGGGGCGTGCCCACACTGGACCTCGGTTGCCTTGACTCGCACTTCGTGAAGAAGCCACGCACCCCTCGATGCCCGCAAAAATACATTTTACATTCCTACGGCAACTCTGTTACAGTTAATGAAACAATATAACTAAAATCCAGGGTTTACCATAGAGTCCACTCTTGGTGGGCTCTAATATTTCTGAGAAGTATTAAGTATCCCCCTTATAGCATCCTGTAGAATATTTTTCACTGCCTTTAATTCCTCTGGTCTATTACAATAGCGCGCGCGCACACACACACGCATACTTGTAACTAATAAACGTTTTAGAGTCTCTGTAACTTTGCTTGCTAAAATGCCATGTAGATGCATTTTACAGTATAGAGTCTTTTCAGACTGGCTGCATTTATCATTTTTCAGTTCAGGTTCCTCCATGTCCTAGTAAGTCTTGATAATTCACTTTTTACTTCAAAATTATTCCACTGTGTAATTACCAGTTTATCAGTTTGCAGTGTTGGAGGACATCCTTAGCTGCTTCCATATTTAGGCAAATGTGGCTAGAGCTGATACAATCATTTGTGTACAGACATAGTTTCCAACCCATTTGGGTAAATATTGACTTCATGTTAAAAATAGAGTGCTTTCTTGAGAAACAGCCAAGCTGTCTTCCACACCGTTTTTGCCTTCTCCTCTGCAATGACAGTCTCCTTCGCTCCACGTCCTCACCAGCATGATGAAGGGTTAGAATTGTAGATTTGGGCTATTCTCGAAGAGGTGTGAAATTATCTTAATTTATGATTCCTAACAATATGTTTATGTTGCACATTTTTACATATGTGTCTGGCATCTGTGTCTCTTCTTTAGGTGTTAGTTCAAATGTTTGCATAAACCTTGATCTACCTCCCAAATGCTGGGTTTATTGGCTATGTCACTCACTATATACAATTTATTCTGTGCTGGATATGGAATCTAGGTCTTTGTTCGCGTTAGGCAAGTGCTCTATCGACTGAGTAGTTCCCTAGCCAGAATTTTAGAAACATAACCCAGATCAGCCTTTAACTGCAGATCCTTTTTTCTCTTCCTCTAGAGTACTGTTGTTTGGGTTTTTGAGCCTGGGTCTTACATGTATCCTTGGCTGGCCTGAAACTATGTAACTGGCCTCAGACTCACAGAGATGTGCCCGCCTCCTGCTCATGTATTTTCCCTGACTTTATTTTGTCTGTAAAAACACTGCTAGGGGAAAAGGGGCTTAAAAGGAAGAGGGGGGTTCAATTCTGCCCAACGCTGCAAATAAACCCATTTCCTTCCACCAACTTACACTAAAACGACAAGGAAAATTCCTGAGCGGTTCGAAGATGCTGCAGAAAGTACATCTTGGGGGTCGATTGTTCCTATCCTTAATTCCTTTCAGAGCCTGATCATCACATGGCTCGTGTACGCGCGCAGGTGTGTGAGTGATAAAAAAAAACTTTTAGAATCCTTCAGTAGCGCGCTTAGGGGCATGAAAATTTGATTCCGTTACAGTTCTCGAACTTCCACGTGACCAGAGCCTGCGCAACCACAGCCCTGCGCAACTTCAAACGGAAGTTCGGCGAGTTGGCGCTCGCTAAACTGCAGACTCCCGGGCCTAGATTACGTCACGTCCGGAAGCGGCTCTCCGCAGGCCACAGAATTCGATTTCCAACAGGAAGAGGGCAGGGCATCCGTGCACGCCGGCCTTCTGCTGCATCTAACATTAGCGGGAACCTGGCAGGTTGACCGGTGCTGTGCGGGCGATGGCGTCGCGTCGGGGAGCGCTCATCGTGCTGGAGGGTGTGGACCGTGCTGGCAAGACCACGCAGGGCCTCAAGCTCGTGACCGCGCTGTGCGCCTCGGGCCACAGAGCGGAGCTGCTGCGTTTCCCCGGTGCGGGGGTGGGCCTGGAGAATTCCTCACTCTCTCTTTGGGTTGTAGTCTTGTATCTTTAAAAACTTTTAGAACATCTATTTATTTATTATTGTGCATGGGTGTGCTGGCTAGTCTATGTCAGCTTGACTCAAGCTACCTCAATTGAGAAAACTGGCCCCACCAGATGGGCCAGCAGACAAGCCTGGAAGACATTTTCTTCATTGGTCATTGATTTGGGAAGGCCCGGCTGGTGGAGATGGCTTAGTTAATAAAATACAGGCTGAAATGAGAGCCTGGGTTTAGTTTCCCAGAAAAACAAACAAACAAACAAAAAAAAAAACCTGGTACGGTTGCTTATCCTACCACTGGAGAGGTGAGACGGGCTCGTTCCTGGGACTTGTGGGCCAGCCAAAACTGTGAGCTTCAGGTAGAAGCTCCTCTCTGAAAACACAAGGTGGAAAAGTACTAAAAAGGGAACATAAGGTTGACTTTTGGCCTTGCGCCCTGTACACTGGACACTAACTCCTGATCCTACAAATTAAGTAGGTTGGGAATTGGAACAACCACTTTGCAGGATATTTTAATTTTCAAACCAACCAGTCAAAAGTCTTACAAGTACTTTTGAAATCAAGACTTGCACGCACATTACTTCCTTTTCTCGGGGAAACTTCTTTGGCTTCAGGTGGTCCAAAGCTGTCTGGAGGTTCAGAATTGGGTGTAAGTGCAAGGAGAGAACTTAAGTGCAAATCCCAGTAGACTTCAGGTGAACAGTCTGACTTCAATCGTGTGTATCTTTGTCTTTCTAGAAAGATCAACAGAAATTGGCAAGCTTCTGAATTCCTACTTAGAAAAGAAAACGGAACTAGAGGATCACTCCGTGCACCTGCTCTTCTCTGCAAACCGCTGGGAACAAGTGTAAAGACTGCTTCGTTGCTCCCCAGTTATAACATGCACACTTTTGTGTGTGGCAAGGGTGCAAGCACATGTGTGTGGCATATGTGCAAACACTCGTACGTCGAGACAAGAGGCCAGCTTGGGAGGCTTCCTCTACCATTCGCCGCTGTATTTGAGATAAAAATATGTATTGGTTTTTGTGTAATAGAAATGGCTACCTGTATGTGCACCTCATGCATACCTGCTGCCCAAGGAAGTCAACTCCTGTAACTAGTTACTGAGAGTTGTAAGCTGCCATGTGAGTTCTGGGAACCAAACCTGGGTCCTTGGCAAGAGCAGTAAGTGCTTTTAACCCAGGCTGGCCTTGAACTCAGAAATCTGCCTGCCTCTGCCTCCTGAGTGCTGGGATCAAAGGCGTGCGCCACCACGCCTGGCTTGTTTTATTTTATTAAAAGGGTTTTTTTGGTTTGGTTTGGGTTTTGGTTTTGTTTTTTTGAGACTGGGTTTCCCTACATAACAGTCCTGACTGTCCTGGAACTTGCCTTGTAGACCAGGCTGGCCTCATGTCTAGCTGAGATAATTTTGGGCTACACTGGCCTTTGTGCTTCTGGGTCCTATCTGTCTCCCCAAGTTTCTTTCTTCCTGCTGGATTATATCTGGGTTCTGGGGTACTAGGGATCCAAACTCCAATCTTCCTGTTATATGGCAAACAGTTTATCCATAGAGCCACGTCTCCAGCCCCCCAGCCTTTTGTTTTTTGTCTTTGTTTTTAAGATACCAGAGTGTCCTCTAAGTAACGATAACCCTACTCGGCCTTTTAAGTGCTAGCTATTTTCATTTTCTTCTCTTTTTTTCCTAGGTGTAGTTTCTCAGTGTAGCCTTGGCTGTCCTGGAACTCACTCTGTAGACCAGTCTGGCCTTGAACTCACAGACATCCTACCTGCCACTGCCTCCTGAGTGCTGGGATTAAAGGCGTGTGCCACCACCGCCCAGCTAAGTTAGCTGGTGTTCTGTTGTTGTTTTGTTGCATTTTCAGAGCATATACTTTGTATGGCTGTCCTTTGTCAGATATGCCTTTTTTTTTTTTTTTTAATAGTTGTTGTCTGGATTTTTTTTTTTCTTTCTTTTTGTTTCTTCCATTTATTTATTGCACATACAGCTTCTGGCCTACAGGCCAGAAGAGGGTGCCAGATCCCATTACAGATGGTTGTGCGCCACCGTGTAGGTGCTGGGAATTGAACTCAGGACCTCTGCAAGATCAGGCAGTGCTCTTAACCTCTGAGCCATCTCTGCAGCCCTCAGATATGCCTTTTATATATTCTGTCTCCCATTCTATGGCTTGTCTCTTACACGGCACAGCTACATTTTCCAAGGCTAACCTGTCAGTTCTCGAATGACTTTGATTTTTGGTGTTATCAAACCCAAGGACATCCAGGTTCTCTCTCCTTCATTCTCACTTTCCTTTAAGGAGTTTCTCTTAGCCATTTAGGTCTAGGGTCTATTTTAATTCTGTGAAGGCTGTAAGATCTGAGTTTAGATTTCAGCCTTCTTCGCCCATGCCCCAGAATCAGTTGCCTCTGTGAGGTGTGCTAAGTGAGAAGAGTCTGACTTCCTTCTGTGGCCTCAGTGATGCCTTCTTGCTCAAGCCAAGCCCTTCACCTTTGTACATCTAAGATTTTGCACACTGGTAATGATGGTGAGCCTGTGTTGTTTGGTGGAAAACATCCTTGATATTTTGTCTGTTATTCTTGGGGGCACAAGTATCAGTTTCATCTCCTGGCTCCCCCATGCCCTCTGCCATCCTTTGCTCTTTGCCTGGGTTCTCCCTTCCCTCAGCAGGGAAGGGTAGAGGTGTCTCTTGGCATATCCTAGAGAGAAGATGTAGAGCTTTCTGGTTGTAAATAAGTTTATAAATGACTGCAGTAATTGTCACTGTATGGGATTTCTGACTTGGGATAGTTGGAAGCCAGTTCCAGGGCTCAGGAGCATTCTGTTTTTCAGACCATTAATTAAGGCGAAGTTGAACCAGGGTGTGACCCTTGTTTTGGACAGATACGCCTTTTCTGGGGTTGCCTTCACTGGCGCCAAAGAGGTGAGTATTGTGTGGCATCCTGTTTGAGAGTGCCAGGTGTGGGTCCTGGTTTGCATTTCTTCATTTGCAGGGCCCCTCCACCGAATGTGTGTTGAAATTACTCTTAGGAATTGGATGGCTCTGGCATCCCTTAACTCTTCAAGATTAAATTGTCTTTCATCAATAAAGAAACAGGCATGCAGGTTGTTTTTCACATACAGCACTGCATTTTCCATTCCGATGATTTATCTCACAAAGAGGTCCTTCCTTAAGGTTTTCCTGCACTGTCTCACTTTTCGACCTGATAGATAATAATGACTGGGACACTGGAGCCTCCCCAGTGACCCCTCTAGTTCCTCCACACTGCTTCCTGTGTGTAAGGGAAGGAGTTGTGTCCTGCCTTGTTTGTTTGTTTTAATTTCTGCCATTTACATGCTGGTTTAAGACAAGGTTGTACTTTGTATCCTTGTGGCCTGGAACTCCATGTGTAGACCAGACTCGCCATAAATCACAGTGATCCACCTGCTTCTGCCTCTACCGTGCTAGAATTAAAGGCCTGGATTACCACATCTGGCAACAGAAAACCTCCCAGAAGTATCATCAGCCTTAGGGACACCCACATCCTCTGCTCAATATCAGATGGCATTGTTGGGTGTTGTTTTGTTTTCTGAGACAGGGTTTCTCTGTGTAGCCCTGGCTGTCCTGGAACTCACTCTGTAGACCAGGTTGGCCTTGATCTCAGAACCCCACCTGCCTCTCCTCCCAGATGCTGGAAGTAAAGGTGTGTACCACTGCTTGGCATGTGATTGGGTTTTTTAAATTATTTTATCTATAAGGATACTGAGTGTAGTTCTCCACAATTGAGGGCTTCAACCCAAAGGGTTACATGTGAGGAGTGAGTCATTTTTCTCCCTAGCTACTGGGAATTTGACTATGTTCTAGTGAGTATATGGGCAATACAAATTGAACTTGGGATTTTGGGGAGGGGGGTTAAAGGGAAGGGGATCTGGGAAGACTGATAGGTGAGTGTGATTGGGGTTCATGATGTGAAATTCCCAAGTACTCAATACAAATATTATGTAAAATTTTATATGGGTGTTTTGTTTGCACATATGTATGGTACCCATGGAGACCAGAAGAGTATATTCTATCCCCTGGAAATGACATTAACAAACCATTGTGAGGTGCCATGTTGGTGCTGGAAATTGAATCCAAGTCCCCTGGAAGAGCAGCCAGTGCTTTTAACTCCTGAGCCCTGTATATAGCACTTGGAGTTGTTGAGACAGTGTTTCTAGTAGCCCAGGCAATCTGGGAACTCACCAGGTGGATCAGGTTGGCCTCAAATTTGTAATCCTCTTGTCTCAGCTTTCTGAGTGCTAGGATTACAGGAGAAAGGCACTACTCTGTAAGAACAGTGTAATCTAAACACATTCCAGTTGTTAAACATGTAGTCACTGTTCAGCTCTCAAAGCTGAATTTGTATTGTATTAAATGAGAATCTGACTAAGGTTCATGTGTTGAAGTACCTTATAAACCTTGCTAATTTTTATTATAATTGTGTGAGGTGGAGGCCAGAATACATGTGTGCCACAGCATACACACAGAAATGCAAGGACTACTTTGTAGGATTGATTCTCTCCTGCTGAGTTCTGGGGATTTAACTCCAGTGTCAGCCTTGTGTGCTACGTTCTTTTCCCAGCTTAACCATCTCACTGTCTCAGGTTGTTTTCTTGTTACTTTTCTGCTGAGAATTGGACCGAGGGCTTTATATGTGACAGGCGAGTGCTCAAACTCCAAATCACCTCTTCAGTCCCTTAAATGTCTTGGTGTCTAAGTTCCCACATCTCTGGGACTCACATTTAAAATATTCTGACTACTGAGAGTATAACTCTGATATTTTTATTGTTTGTTTGTTTTTTAAAGATGTATAAACTTTATTTTCATGTGTATGAGTGTCTATGTCTGCATGTATGAGATCCCCTAAGAAGGAGGCACAGGAATTGTTAGCCACCATGTGGGTACTGGAAACTGAATATGGGTCCTTTAGAAGAACAATAAGTGCTCTTAACAGCTGAGCCATCTCTCCATGTAGGAGAATAACTGATAAAGCATGTGTTTGCCCATCTCCCACAAATCTCCTTTCTTTCTCTTTTTTGGTTTTGAGACAGGATTTCTCTGTGTAGCTGCGGCTGTCCTGTCTTTAGACCAGGCTGGTATTGAACTCAGATTCGTCTGCCTTTGCCTCTTGATTTTGGGGATTAAAGGCATGTACCACTACTGCCCCGTTTTGTTCTCTTGAGATAGTGTCTTTGGCTGACCTTGAACACTACAGCCAACGATAAATAACGCTGAGCTTCCTGTACCTCCAAGTGCTGGAGTTGTATGTGTTTTGATTTTGAGACAAGGTCTCCTGTGGCTCAGCTTAATCTGGAACTATGTAGCCAAGGAACTGTCTTACACTTTGCAAGTGCTGTCACCACACATAGCTTATGTTTTTAAACTTACTTTTGTAAATGTAAGGGTGCTGGGCGCTCAGCAAGGATCAGATGGTATCTGATAATATCTTTATACAACCTTTGGGGATGACAGATTTCCAAGTGATAATCGTTTAAATTGTTTCTTCCACATATGTTAAGAGTGGCTCCCGAATGCAGTATTTTGTCTGTATAGGGAAGCCAGGGCAGATAGTCGGCATGCTGTTGCCATGTAGAGAGGGCCTCTGGGGTTGGGGTGTCCTCTCTAACCCTACTTTTCTTCTGAAAACAAGGACATTTTTAGCAAGTTGATGAAGTGGGAAGATGTATGTAAAAAATGAGTAGGCAGGCAGGCATGGAATGGGTTTTCAGGATTGCTAGTTTCCTCCAGTGCTTATGGAAATACAAGATTATGGCAAAAACTCTGCCTGTCTCTGGAACAAACTGCTTCTAATTGTAGACACTGAGGTTGAATGGACCACTGGGATATCTACATATGCCATGCCTTATTTTCTGAGACAAGGTCCATTGTAGACAGACTACAGGGGATAGGGTTGTGGTGCCATCCTGTTTACTCTTATTTCTTGCACCACCACCCCTACTTTTTTCTTTTAAAGTGGTGGCGCACGCCTTTAGTCCCAGCACTTGGGAGGCAGAGGCAGGTGGATTTCTGAGTTCCAGGCCAGCCTGGTCTACAGAGTGAATTCCAGGACAGCCAGGGCTACACAGAGAAACCCTGTCTCAAAAAACCAAAAAAAAAAAAAAAAAAGATTTTTATTTTATGTATGTAAGTGGTGTAGCTGTCTTCAGACACACCAGAAGACAGCATCAGATCCCATTACAGATGGTTGTGAGCCACCGTGTGGTTGCTGGGAATTGAACACAGGACCTCTGGAAGAGCAGTCAGTGCTCTCAGCCCCCCACCCCTACTTTGAAGCAAAAGACTATATCCCACTCAGTTTGCTTTCTCTGTTGGCAGAATTTTTCCCTGGATTGGTGTAAACAACCGGACGTGGGCCTTCCCAAACCTGACCTGATCCTGTTCCTTCAGTTACAATTGCTGGACGCTGCTGCACGGGGAGAGTTTGGCCTTGAGCGATATGAGACTGGGACTTTCCAAAAGCAGGTTCTGTTGTGTTTCCAGCAGCTCATGGAAGAGAAAAACCTCAACTGGAAGGTGAGTCATGGGACTATACGCTGCCATTGAGAAGTTCTGTGGTAGTCTACCCTCTGCTGACTTGAGCACAGCTGGTCCCGTTTCCCGTGGAACCTCCGGGAAGCTACTCTGGTTCTCTGCCATCAGACTTTCTGGTGGTGGTGGTGGTGATTAGACTCCAGTGAACTCCAGCAAACTTCTGCATCTTATCCTGAACAAGCCTTTAGTCATGTGATGTCACCATTCAGAACATGGTCTTGCAAACTACATCATACTTTATCATAGGAGTGACTCTTGAGTGCACTGTGTATATAGTTGGAGTATACTTAGCAAGTATTTCAGAAAGTGGGGTCTGCCGGTCTCACACTCAGATACATCTTACTTTTGCCTCATACTGTGACGTATTCCTGTTGGCCCTCAGTCATACCATAGGCACCTTCTTCCTCACTGCCACCTGCGATTTTATCCTACTGATTTCTTTGGAACCCTGTGGGTCTTACATGGCCGTTTCCAGGAGCACAGAAGTGTCATACTAGGATTCCCTCTGGTCCTGTTTCCTCCACTCCATACTTCAACTTCCATCTCATTCCTTGCGTGAAGGCCAACGTGAGCCCCTTCTCTATTGCTTGCTCCTGCTCTACTCCTAACTGCCTGCCTTCCTGCATGCACATCTTCTCAGCAGCCAGAATGGTCCTGGTGGGTCTGGCTTTGTCTGCACAGTCCACTTTGTGACTGTTGCCTAAGGTTCCCCAACTTCAAACCCGGCCTTGAATAGTCCAAACATCATAAGCCAGTTTTGTCTACAGAAGATGTTGCTTCCATTGTCCTTTGTCTATACAGTATATGCCCTCATGATTCTGAGGTTTGTCCTAAGTTTCCATCTTACCTTGTTATGTTAGAGCAGATGATGATAAAGCCCTTGTTACTTTCTTGGGCATTAAACCCAGAGAGCCATCCTGGAGAGTCTGGGCAAGGGTTGTGTGACTGCACAGGGGTTGTCGAGCATGGAGGTGACTCGTGCAGTTCTCCTGTACACAAAGTCGTACCTTGTGAAGTGCTTGGATTTCTAAACCCTGGAAGCTTTTCAAGAATTTGTTGCCAAAGGTCTTAGCCAGACTGACAGAACCATCGGCCCTGTCCAGACCCCTTAAAGAGGAAGGGACTTAGAGATGTTGACACTCTCCTGGCTCCTGCCAGTCCTGATGGAACAGAGCAGCTATGTTAGGACAATTTTCATCTCAAGAAAGGTGCAACTGAGCCACGCATGGTGGCGCACGCCTTTAATCCCAGCACTTGGGAGGCAGAGGCAGGCAGATTTCCAAGTTCAAAGCCAGCCTGGTCTACAAAGTGAGTTCCAGGACAGCCAGGGCTATACAGAGAAACCCTGTCTCGAAAAACAAAAAAAAGAGAAAGGTGCAGCTGTGTCTGTGTAGTCCTGGTTGTCCTGGAACTCACTATGTAGTCCAGGATGGCCCTGAACTCAGAGATCTTCCTGCCTCTGCCTCTGCCTCCCAAATGCTAGAGCTAAAGGGTCGGTGACTGTTCTTGTCAACTGGAAGACTGCTTAGAGCAAGATGGGTAGCTAGTACATCTGACTTCACCTGTATTTGGGATGCAGCAGGCATGCAGGCTGTTTTCTACAAATACCAGGCTGAGAAAGCAGCAAATGAAGGACCCCTGCAGGAATTCAGGTTGGCTTTTGCAGAGCCCTGGCTCACCTGATGTCACCACATGCACTGGGAATAGGAGGACGTGGTACAATGATCCTTTTCTTGCTGTCTCCCCTGTGGTGATAGGTGGTTGATGCTTCCAAAAGCATTGAGGAAGTCCATAAAGAAATCCGTGCACACTCTGAGGACGCCATCCGAAACGCTGCACAGAGGCCACTGGGGGAGCTATGGAAATAAATCAGCTTCCATTGCCAATACGATTCTCTGGTTCTGCAGGAGACTGGTAGAAGGCTCATGTCTCTTCACTGTTCAGCAGGAGCTAGTTCTCGGCAGAAACGATCTACAAGACCCTCTCATAACCTGAGACTTCAGTTGTGCAGTATCTCTCTTTGCCTATTGCTTGGCTGTAAAGGTGTAGCAGTTTCCTTGAGATCAGCTGGTGAGAAATCACATTTTTTTTTACAGAATAAAAATTTACCCAAAAATATATCTCACTAGCTTTGGTTCTGCCCCTATTTATGGTCCTTCCACCATGGATTTGATCAATGTTATTAGGTCCCATGTTCCAAGCCTGTGTTCTCGGGTGTTATCTAGTGGCACAGTACTCATAATTCTAAGCCCAGTGATAATGACCTTGTTGGCTGTTAGTGCTACAGCTTTTCACACAGTCCCCTCTGCCACACCCACTCCAGTGAAGTCTGTGTGGCAGGCCCAAAAGCTGAGGCAAAAAGTGTCACAGAAACTTAGTCTCCTAGAGTGTTGGCATCCCGTACCATGAATGCTCCAAACTGGTCCCTATGTCAGTCCATGAATGGATCTATGTGCTTTCCTTCAATATTGTTTTGAAAGATCCTGACAGAATGTAAAAGGTCACAGAAGCCATGAAATTGGCAAGGTAGATTTCATTGTTAGCAGAACTAGCACATCAATGATTTAGAAAAATCATTGCACAATGCTCTGGCCACTCCTTGGTCCCATGTGTGTGCCCACTGATGAAGCCCATTGCCAGGTGTTGGTGATATTGGTTGCTGGGATAGTCGGAAAATCTCCCCAGCAACCACAACCGGGATCAATCCGGAGTTGCTACACCTGCACCAGACTCTTTCCTTGTACCCCTCCCTTACCCATTTCTTGAGAATAGACATTGTTTAAATCTAGAAGTCTCCTACTCGACCCCTTCTCCTTTCCCCCCTGAGGGCCTATAAAAACTGGGACCCCTTTCCCCTCGAGGTTGACTCCTCTACCCCTAAGTGGGATATGAGTTGTCCCCAGAGCTCTGGCTTTCCCCCAACAAAGCCTATGTGGTTTGCATCAAGCTTGGTCTCGTGAGATCTTGGGTGTCTGCTATTGTTCCAAGGCCTAAGCGAGGGGCTCCTTAGGAAGCACTTGCAGGCCTGAGGGAGGAATGTAGCAGCCTCTGGATGCTGGAAAACTAGCTGTTATTAGCTTACTATATATTTCTGCCCTCTAGGACCATAACAAGTTTCAGCTGTGGGTAAATGTGTTCGCATGGTCATAGCAGCCACAGAAAGCCAGCTGAGTACAGGGAGAGGGAAGCCTTCCACTTGGGCCAGCAATTTTCCTTTATTTGGACTCAAGAGGGCAGGTAGGCATCTTCGAGGGTTGCCCCCACTGAGATTTCACTAGGATGAGATATTCCTCAAAATCTACTTGTCCCCTAGACAAAGCTGGGAACAGGTTGCCTGGAGGGGCCCTGAGGCAAGCTTTGTATGTGTGCTTTTCAACACTTGATCCAACTGAAGAGCTACTGGCTCATTTTACTACATCTATTTCTGTATGTACCCATAAGGTCAGATGTTAGATCTTCTGGAGCTCAGGTTGTAAGCATTACAACTGCAGCCCAGTGTGGGAACAGAAGTCTAGTCCCCTAGAACTCTTAACTACTGAACCATTTCTTCAGTGCCCCACCCCCACTCCCCAGCTCTTTTTTTGAGACAGGGTTTCTTTGTGCCTTGGTGTCATGGTACTTGCTCTCGACCAGGTTAGCCTGGCTGCCTCTGCCTCCTGAGTAGCTGGCATTGACGTTGTATGCCAGCATTACTGGCTCTTTTGCTTGTTTTGGTTTTCTCGAGCCCTGGCTGTCCTGGAACTCACTCTAGACCAGGCCGGCCTTGAACTCAGAAATCTGCCTGCCTCTGCCTCCCAAGTGCTGGGATTTAAGGCATGCACCACCACTGCCCGGCATCACCGGCTCATTTTTATATCTCCTTGCACTTTTTCTTTTTTAGAACCATGAGTTTGTTTAATATGAGGGAAAACAGACATTGGCTACACCGCAAGGCCAGGAGAAGGGCAGGATCTGCTTGTCCAACTTCAGGAAGTCTTTACTTGTTAACACTAAAATCATAGCTAATCATAATTGGAGGGAAAAAAATCAACACACATACACAGACTTTGTTTTCTACTGAAACTTATTATTTACCATTAAGAATTGCAAACTACACTAAGAATGAACAACCTCAGGAAGCCTTTCTCCAGCCCTGAGAGTTCCCTCAGGTTGTAGTGTTCCATACATCCACCCCTTACTACCAACAACAGGAGTTACAGAGAGACCCTGGGTGACAGCAGCACAATAGCTCCTGGCCTCCCACCCCCCGTCCCACCCCATCTGAAGTCAAGGGACAAGATATGGGAGAGAAAGAGTAAGATGAAATAAATATGTCTTCAACACTTGATAGGCAGGGATCTCTTGCTACCTTGTGGGCTACTTAGAGCTGCTGCATCTGGAGTAGCTCTGGCCTCACCCATCTGCGGGTTCTTGGGAAGGGCTTTTAGCAAAGGCTCTTGAATGGGCCTCCCCACACTGCCATACTCTGCTCATATCTAGGGGGAGGAAAGGTGTTTTTCTAAGACAGCAGACCTAGAGCATCAAAAGCTTGAAGGCCCAGAAAGCCAGGATTAGGTGGCAGGTATGGAAATGAGTGCCAAGGAGGTCTGAACTCTTCACTTGTAAGTGCCTGGAGCTACCTGCTGTCTAAATGTCTGTTATGCACCAAAAAGCTGTAGTACTTTAACCTTTTTGGCCCCAAACCATCTACAATTTCCTGTGACCCAGATGGGTTTCTGAGAAGGGAAAGAACATGGAGGAAGGCTCAAGTAGCAGTGTACCCTACCACCAGTGGGCACGGTGTCTCAAGCATAGAGCAGCTCTGCTCCCTTCCCTTTCCTCCCAGAGGGAAGCTGGGTGGCACGCTAAAAGCAGCAGGCGGTGTGTCATGAAACGCATCAACCCCACAGAGGAAACCCTAGTGAGGTCCTAATGGGGAATCCCAGGACCACAACTCCAGAAGCCCTAGGAGCTTGCTTGTCAGTTGCTCCAGGGCTCAGGGGTCCATCCTGTGCCCATGCACACTGATATCTTTGGATTTTCCAAATGCCCCACAAGAATACTTTCTCTCCAAAGCAAGTAGCAGCCTTGGGATTCTCTCCATATGCTTTCCCACTGAGGTAGCCCTTGATAAATCACACTGGGCAGAGGAGACAGCCCAAAGCTCACCCCGCCCAGCAGTATGAGGCCATGATGTGGCTGTCACTCTGTACATAACCTGCAGATCTTCTAAGACTGACCTGGGAAGTGCCCCAGAAATCCATGTCTTTGTTAAACAACTTCAAACAGGGTTTTAATTCCAAATAAACCACAGGTGCCCAGGAGAAAGCAGAACCAAAGCTGATGTGCTGACCAGGGCTGGCAGTGTCAGAATCCAGTGGAGAATTCTGGAAGCTCCTGACCCACTGCTCTTCCTGACTAGGCCTTCTGATGAGCGACTTCATGTGGACAGGGCCTCCCTTTGTGTTTGGGTTTAGGCAGTCTGACTCCAAGCAATAAGGCCTCCAGGCACCACAGTCCTTGGTCCATGAGCAGAGCAGGCCCTCGGGACAGAGGTGGCACAGGTGAACAGCACTTGGCAGGGATGGGCTGGGTGGATGGAATGCGGTGACACTGAGTGCCCAAGGCAGGTCTGGGTTCTCAAAGCACCCCAATGAGGGCCATGGAGGCCATCCCCCAACCCCAGGATTTTCAGAGGGATAAGATTTCAAAGTCTTCATCCTCAGAGTCAAAGAACCTCTCCAGTCTCTCTACATCAGAAGAGTCTGGAAGGAGAAAGATAAAAGGTTAATCATCTCTCAGAAGCTTATATGGTTGTGGGCTGGGAAGATGCTGGAAGAGGGGACACACTCGAATAAGCTTGCTATGCCCCATAAGTAAGTCCCTTCTGCTGGGAGGAACTTTTGTACACTGTCTGTCCTTCCTCACCTGCCTAAAGCACCTTCTGATTGGTTTAATAAAGAGCTCAACTGACAATGGCTAGGCAGGACATCCTCCGGGCAGAGAGAGGAACTCTGGGACAAAGGCTTGAGAGGAAGAAGTAACAAGCCAGCCACATGGTAGAACTTAGATTAGGATAAATGGGATAATAGAGTTACAAGCTAGTTGGGGAGCAAGCCTAAGCTAAAGCCAAAAGCACTGTAAATAAATATAAACCTCTACATCATTATTTGGAAACTGAGGTGGGAATAGAAAGGCCTACAGTTACACCCTTCCCTAATAGGGCATGATGAGGTCCAAACTCCTGAGCAAGTGACAAGGCCCTAAGGAGAGACGGGAACTCCGTGAAAGAAGAGAACAGCACCTGACTCCTGCCAGCAGACAAGCAATGGGACTTGGCACCAGCCCAGGGAACCAAGGCACCTGACTCCTTACACCAGCTGAGGGATGACCATGTCTCATCAGGTCTCCATTCAGTGTCTCCCAAGGTCGGTTGGTCTCTGAACTCTACTGTGCTGGCCGACAAGAGCAGGACTGACCCCTACAAGTACACTAGCCATAGCTCAAGGATCCAGGACTGCTCATCCCCAGTGGCTCTTAAACGGTCTTCCTCATCACAAAACCTGTTATGCTCTGTCACTATGCACCCAAGGAACCTGTGGGAGCATGTCTTCTTCCCACAAGACCCTGGGCAGAACATGGACAGGCTGTGTTGCTGCCAAGCTCAGGCCTGGGTTTACAATACCCTTTCAACCAACCATTTGCACGTGGGCCTCAAATAGTGTTAATATTTACAAGGAAAAGGATCAAGATCTGAGGGTGGGCTTGTGGCAGGCAGCCACAGACTACATAAAGGAAGACATGGGGACAGGCGGGCTATCCCGTCCAGACTTGGTTTTGTAGCCTCAGCACTCACCTAGGGACAGGTTCAGGACATCCTGGCAGGCCAGATGGGAAGGCTGCTGTTCCACCAGCTCAAACATGGGCAGGGCACCTCCAAGCTGGGATAGCTGTCAGTAAGATACAGCTGTTGGATGCACCCTCAACAGTCACTATAGCCTCCAGCCTGTAGAGGTCTAATCTCATTTTACAGATAAGAAAATGGAGGTGGTATACACACTAAAGGTTACAGTAAAGACAACACAGTGATCAACACAGCACAGGCCTGCCCAACTAGTAAGATCACAGAAAGCACGGGGAGGACAGCAGGAGGCAACTAGCACAGGGGCAGCCCCTGGCATACAATTTATTACCACCCCATAAGCACATGAGGCAGATGAGTGGGCCAATCCCACCCCATCATAAATTTAATGGGCAAAGCATATATAGAAAATGGCCAGTCTTGACCTACACACAGCCAGTAGAAACCACAATGCGAGGTACCCTGCCCTGTTCAGCCTGCCCTCATGTGTGAGGCAGGAACAAACTCCCCATGCAACCAGTGAGTGGGGTTCCTAGCTAGGCCATGCAAAGAGGCTCCCTTTACCCAAGCCACCTCATTGCCTGGGTCCCCAGAAGTTTCATCTTGGCTCTGGACAGAGGCAGCTACAGACCTTTTTGACTTGCTGACACCAGTCGTTAAAGTCTTCCTCCGTCTTACAGAAAAACCCCTAAAATGAAAATGATCATGAGAGTAGTGACTACATCTACAGTGGGCACAAGGCTGTGATCTCTTCTCTTCAGAGATCCTACCATGTACTTGCCAAGACACGCCAGGCACGCTTTGGTTCACACATCTGGACACTGCCCAATGATGGAAAGCCTATCCAATGTTAACAAGGGAGAGTGATTCTACCATGTGTTCCCTGTGACCTCAACTCTCAAAAGCTAGGACTGGGACTCAAACGTCATGTTCTCCCCACCTGCTAGTCACACATGTCTAGCATCTTCTCTAAGGTTGGCTGTCCATTTGTCATTGGTACCCTAAGTCCCAGTCACTGTGAGCTGCTGAAATGCACTCACTGTAAGGTACACACACTGTTTAACTTAAGAGTTTGCCAGTGAGCTCTGCAGGAAGTCAGCCACAGAATCCCAGATTACTCTCCTTAGAATGTGGCAGTGTGTGTGTACTGATGTGATCGTTGCAGATTGGCACTGGACATGCTGCGTGATGAAGCAGCCTGACTAGGCAATGACTTCCTGGATATGGCACTGTTTTTGACATTTTTTGTTTTTTATCCCCTTTCCTCCAAACACATTTTGAAGAGGCAGGTTTGCACAAACCATCAGAAAACCCTATTATATCATCAAAAGACAGAGATGCAGAAGAGCATTCAGAAGAATCATCTTCAAGCTACACTAAGTAAACAAACAACGGAACAATGATGAGAAAATTAAAAGAAAAAACAGTATACTCAGGTGACTATCATTCTGGAATGAGAGATCCAAATTATCAAACTGTCAGAGCTGTCATTTGTGTTTTATAAGTAGCAGAAACCCCCTCCGCCATCCCCATCGGTACATACACTCAATCAGTCAACACTCGAATATACTGGGGTTGTAACAGCCACTCAGCAAGTGAGTGGCCTCAGGGAAGGTAAGAGGTCTTGGGATCCTCAACTATGTGAACATTCTCTGTTATTTCCACTGCAGGACTGGCACAGGATGACCCAGAGCAACATACCACAGCAATGGATGGGTCAAGCTCTCCAATGCCCATCCTACAGGGAGGGTGTTGGCAGTGGAAGCTCTCATCGGGGATAAAGCAGCTGTCAGTCAGCTCCACTGCAGGCTGTGTAGTATGGGGGTCCAGATAGATGAGCTCCTCACCTAGGCAAGACGATGCAGAAGTCAGAGGCAGCTGACCAGAGCTGGGTAAGGGGGAGGGAGCAGCATCCAGACCCACCAGAGGCAGCAGACAGAAGGGAGGTAGGAATCAAAGTGCCTAGTGGTGAGGGAAGCATGCCACCACAGTGAGTGAGGGGAGGCAAGTGAGGTACCAACACAGCACCACAGAAAAAAATCCACTCCTTCAGGGAGAAAGATCATCAAAATGAACCCAGAGAAGGCAAACCAGACTCACCAACGTAGCCAATAAAGTAGTGGGCACTGTTGGGCTTCCCTCCAATAACACCCAGAGACTGGGGCATCATGAAACAGTGCTGCAGGAGACAAGAGGGAAGGCCACTGAGGACACTGACTCTGCACAGCACTCAGAAGAGAGTGCTCCTACACAGTGCTACACACTGCGGCCCAGCAGGCAGAAGTGTGCGTTTCACCATGCACAGCCTCAGGAAGGCCATGGTCTTCAGAGGCCTACCTGAATGACACAAGAAAAATGAGAAGACGTCCCAGAGAGCTTCCAGTACAGTCCAACCACAGGCTTACAGTCCTAGCTGGGAAAACTGCAGAAGGAGAGGTGATGGGACAGGGGACTAACTTACGGATTAACATGCACAGGCACGCTGGACAGGTAGTGTGGCCAGACATCAGCCTGGCCCAATGGGACAGGGGCAAGGACAACAAAAGTCAGATAAATATGGGAAATGGGTGCGAGGGAAGCAGAGCAATCTCTGAACCTACAACAGAGGGAGTGCTCAGGACAGTGGAGAGATACGCAGGGGCAGAACAAGACAGGGAAGGGAGAGGTTTTATATTTCATCTTACCTCAACACTGAAAGGTGATTAAAAGGGACAGGTTTTTTTTAAAGATAGATTGATTTATTATATGTGAGTATACTGTAGCTGTCTTCAGATGCTCCAGAAAAGGACATCAGATCTCGTTACAGATGGTTGTGAGCCACCATGTGCTTGCTGGGATTTGAACTCAGGACCTTCAGAAGAGCAGTCAGTGCTCTTAACCCTGAGCCATCACTCCAGCCCCAAGAGATTTTAATAAAAAGCAGCACTGCCATTCCATACAGTAAAGCTCAAGTGTGGCTCCTTAGTTTATTTTCTGAGAAACTGCAATTTAAAAGGCTTTGCCTCTTGTTTTTGTGATGGTGAAGGAGAAATAAAGGGAGAATGTGGATGAAATTTTCAGTAAACCATCTGCTGTTTCCATCCTATGGGCCAACCTATCCCCTTCACCAGTGGTTCTTTTTTTTTTTTTTTTAGATTTATTTATTTATTATATGTAAATACACTGTAGATGTCTTCAAACACACCAGAAGAGGGAGTCAGATCTCGTTACAGATGGTTGTGATCCACCATGTGGTTGCTGGGATTTGAACTCAGGACCTTCGGAAGAGCAGTCAGGTGCTCTTACCTGCTGATCCATCTCACCAGCCCCAGTGGTTCTTAATGTCCTTAACACTGCGACCATTTCATACAGTTCCTCATGTTGTGGTGACTCCCAAACCATAAAATGATTTTGTTGCTACTTTATAACTATAATTGTGCTACTGTTATGAAGTGTAATGTAAATATCTGATATGCAAGACCCCTGTGAAAGGGTTTGTTGGACTCCTGTACTGGCTGGTTTTGTGTCAACTTGACACAGCTGGAATCATCACAGAGAAAGGAGCTTCAACTGGAGAAATGCCTCCACGAGATCCAGCTGTAAGGCATTTTCTCAGTGATCAAGGGGGAAAGACCCCTTGTGGGTGGTGCCATCCCTGGACTGATAATCTTGGGTTCAATAAGAGAGCAGGCTGAGCAAGCCAGGGGAAGCAAACCAGTAAAGAACATCCCTCCATGGCCTCTGCATCAGCTCCTGCTTCCTGACCTGCCTGAATTCCAGTCCTTACTTCCTTTGGTGATGAACAGCAATGTGGAAGTGTAAGCTGAATAAACCCTTTCCTCCCCAACTTGCTTCTTGGTCATGATGTTTGTGGAGGAATAGAAACCCTGACTGAGACAAATTGGTACCAGGAGTGGGGTATTCCTGTGACAACCTGACCACGTTTTTGGGAGAACTATGGAAGGACTTTGGAACTTTGGGCTAGAAGATCAGTGTTAAGAGCACTGTGGGATGTTGTGTAGGAGCTTGGAAGATAATGTTGAGTACAGTGCAGAAGATGGAGGCCTGGCTTGTGAAATTTCAGAGCGAAAATTAAAGACTCTTTTCAGGGCCACTGTCACTTTGATTTTGAAGATTCTGTGGTTCTGGTTAACTGGGGCTGAAGAATCAGCTGTGATTAACAAGATACTAGAACTAGTAAAGTGAAACCTTTGTATTACTGGAACAATTGATGCTGGTTAACTCAAGCTAAGAAATTAGCAGTGATTAAGAAGAGACCAGCATCACTGAGGTGACATTTTCTGGGAAGTGTTTTCTGAGAGCACAGAGATAGCCATGGTTGTACCTTGTGCTATGGCTAGACTTAGTAATGTATAAGAATTACCCAGGTGGTACTGGTTATGAAAGCATGAAGGGGTCACGCAGAACAGCTGAGGCTCAGCACTGTGAGAGGCCATGGAAGGCCATTGGTGAAGGTGCAGCCTCAGTTGCAATTGATGGCCCAGTGTGGTCTCCCTTCTCCCCAGCTTGGAACCTGCCTGCTCTAGGGTGGAGCTATCGGCTTATTTGTCTTGTCACGCCCACTGCTGGAACCTGACTCTGCTGTCTGGAGGCACACACGTGTTTGTCCTGCTACTGGACCCTGAGTTACTTGGCGGGAAATTGGGTTCCCTCCCCCTTTCTTTATAAACTGAGTGTTTGGAAATATTAAATTGAGCCTCGATCAGAATCTGTTTGTCCTGGCTTCATTCTTTTCTTCCGCCCTATCTAGTTACCTCTCTTTGCAGGGAACTGCCATTCTCAGTTAAACCGTTCGTGTTGTGGACCGCGGGCGGGCCGCAACAGTTGGCGCCTGAACAGGGACCTGAAGAATGGCAGAGAGATGCTAAGAGAAACGATTGCTGTGTGGAGCTCCACAAGAAAGGAAAGAATCTTCGTATCGGAGGAGGAGCATCGGAGCAACGGACAGGTACACATGCTAGCGCTAGCCCAAAAAAAAAAAATTCAGTTTTGAAAGTGTTGCGGGGATGCAGTAGGATACGAAGCAAGTTTAAAGCAGTGCTAACCCAACACTGGTTCTACTTGGGTCAGCAGTTCGTAAATCAGAACTAGATACAGAGACAGGCGGTGTGCCACAGTTTTTTTTAGAAAAAAACTGCTTAGGTGGAAAAAAAAAGGGTTCAAAATCATGATCAGGCCGTTGAGTTTAGTTTTCAGGAGTTGCTTAAGGATAAAGAAAATTCATACCGGAAAAGGTATGGGCTAAGCTGAGACAGCGTTAAGCCCGAGCGCTGGTTCACTTAGGTTCAGCAGTAAAGCTTAAGAGGAGCTAGGCACAGGCGGTAGGCCGTGGCTAGAAAAAAGCTACATTGTTAAGTGTGAAAAAAAAAAGGGTTTATTAAAAAGAAATTAATACAGGCAGATTGCCCCAGTTATAAAAACTGCATCATGAGGGAGGAAATTGTCCCAAATAGCAGGAGTACTCTGCCCCATTTTGTGTCTTGTTTATGTCTGGTGCACCAATCTGTTCTCGTGTTCAATTCATGTATGTTCGTGTCCAGTCTGTATGAATAAATGTTCTATGTTTTATGTTGGATAATAAAAATGGTATAAAAATCTTTATCTGCAAGGCCGAGAGCTGCCACGTGTTTCAGCCAAAAACCAGACACGTGGCAGGAGGGCCCCTAATTGAAAAAAATGTTCGTTTTAAGAAAAAGCAGCGAGTACACAGCCTCTTAGTTTCAAATCTGATAAATGGTTCATGATTAATGTGTTTGACAATGGTAAAGTGCTTTTTTATTCTATGATTGTAGCTACAAAGATTAATATTCTCTGATTGGTCTAAAATTAACTGCTTCATTTAGTTCTTTATTAAAAATGTGCTCTGCATGTTTTCGCATTCAGCTCATAAGTTGTTGGTTAAAATTAATAATTATTACATTGCTACAGATGGTTAATGTTAAATTTAATAACTCAAGTTTAGAGTCCTTCCGACACGTGGCCTAAGGCAGCCCTAGAGGCTGAGTCTCTTAAGATATTTCTAGTTTAGATAATGATTAATGTGGTTCCTATCCTAAATAGTAAAATTTAAGATAAGATACAAAGCAATGCCTCTTTATTAAAGCGTTAAAGCTTGCTTTAATAGGTATTCATAGGTATTAATTGATATCCAAACTTCGTAATATGATAGTAATGCTTCTAATATTGATTTTAAAGGTGATAAATTGTTTTAAACATAGGTTTTGCTTTCCCAAAGTTGTAGGTATTATCCTAACCTTGCACAAAAACTTAAAAATTATGGTTAAAACTGCCATTGTTCCATTGACTGCAGCTTGCAGTTTGATTGCAAATTTAAGATTAATGCTCAGATTAAAAAGTATTTTACCTTTAAGTCAATACAGGGCTCTGGGCAGTCCCAGAGCGGCTTGTGGCCTTTTCTTTTGTTTTGCAAACAATGCCTAAAAAAGTTTTTCCCTGTGTTCAAGAAAATTTCTTTTTAACAGTGTTACAGATCTATTCAGATGTTTAAAATAATGCTTAAATTCAAAGATTTTTGCTTCTAGTAAACTGGTAATCACTAGAAAATTTTGCCTCTATGTATGGCTAATATAGCTTTACATTATGTAAGAAAAATGTTTATTGTTTCTGCTTCTTTACAAGAAGCCAAAAGTTTTAATCTTTCAGTATATATTGTTTCCTACGTGGAAAATATTTTATTAACTAATGCTTCTCAAAGGAAGTTTACCTTAAATCCTTGCTCTCACCCAAAAGATTCAGAAACAGTATCCTTTTGTTATTTGGTGTTTTGGTTTGCTGCAAAAGGTTTTACAAAAAATAAAAAAAGCTTTTATAATTGTTGTTAATTGGTAATTAAAAATTAGTTGTGCCCAAGACAATTCTTTGGCCAAAAAAAACATTATTGTAAAGTCATTTTTCTCATCCTCCCAGCCAATCGTTAGCCCACGTGGGCCCAACTAGCTGCTGTAGGGCGGAGTCTTAAGACACACAGTTGCCCCTATTCCAGCACAAATAATCTGGTTGTGTGCTGTAGATGGTGTTTTAAAATGCTAAACAATCAAACCTTAATTTATATATTAATAGTCAATGCTATATCTCTGAGCTCATAATTACTTAAAATTGTTCGTCCCTCAGATACTATTAATTCTCAAATTTACAATTGCTTATACATATTTCTAGTTAATAAATAAATAAATTATGCACGTGTGACTCTTAATAACTTTTCTAGCCTTCTAGTTACAACCTTTCCTTAAAAAAAAAAAAAAAAATGATTGAAAGTACAATTAGTCACTGCCCCTTTACAGCCAAATATTTAAATGTTTTGTCCAAAAAGTTATTAATTCAAAAGGTTAAATATTGTAAAATTTTGAACTTTGGCCTCTTAAAGGACAAAAGAGAGAAATTGTATCCCCATATATACTATTTAGTGCATTTCCATGCACACTATTTAAAACATACCTTTATTTTCAAAATTTAAAATTAAAATGTCAAATTTAATAAATGCCTTTTAGTATCTTAAAAAAATCTACTTATTGGCTTATAAATTGATCCTAAAACAGCTACCTTATTAAGAAAGGGAAAAACAGGTTCTCTCCACAGAACTCTACAAAAGCATATTGGTAATTCGTGTGCTGAGCTGACAGGTAAGTTAACTCTGTGTCCTAATTAAAAGGACTAAAAGATTAAATTCATGTTTTAGATCCATCCTTGCTTGTCATTTTTCCAGTTTAAACTAACTTCTAGCCTTTTAACTTTATGACAATAGTACATCAGAGACTGTATATTCAGACTTAGTAAAATTAGTCATTTAATAGAGTCATAATGATTTTTCACTCTTCTTCAGTGTGACCAGCCATTCTAACTTAATCTTAGACTGGTCTAATATTCAGTTCAATTATTAGAGATTCCTATATTCTAAATTACCTAGCAAAGTTAATTCAGAGCATTTCCCCAAGGTCACCAAAGGCTCATCTTGCCTTTACCTTATTTGTCCTAAACTTTTTGCAAACTGACAATAAAGGTCAGTCTGCAGCAAAACGCCACTGGCACCCAGTTACTTCTAATTCTTATGCGTTGGTAAAATGAAAGGACCCCCTGACTAGTAAATAAAAGGGTCCAGATCCAGTCCTAATTTAGAAAAGAGGGTCGGTTTGTGTTTTTTCACGAGATGAAAATAAAGCACGGTGGCTACCAGAGAGATTAATTCGTCAGGTAAACACAGATTCTGTCTCTCCTCGTAAGTATTCACCTTGAAAACTAAAATTTCCTCTTGAGCTAAGAGTAAAAGCTCTCAAAAAACACTGTTTCCTCTGAGCCAATTCCCCTACAAAAGGCCGGAGATAAACTTTAGCTTTACAATTTGCATCCAAATAAAGTACCTTGACTTCTCCAAACAGAAAATTTACATTACTACACTCTAATTGTTTAGTATTCTTCCTTCTCTCAAGCAGGTAAATCTACATTCTCCGCCCCTAAGAGCAAACAGGTGGTTCTGCTAATCTCAACATGTGGCCTTTCAGTCTAAGATAGATTTAGATTTACCAAGAGAACTAGGAAAGTAAAAATTTCATATATATTTACAAAGATTAGTTCTTATTTTGATAGATATAGGTTTAGTCCCTTAACTGGCCTCTGGCTTTTCACCCTTGCTGTTACTGCAAGGTGTCCTTAGTTCCTCAGGCTACTGAAAATAACAAAAATAAAGAGAAAAGACTTTTAGCTCCTATTTTAACCAAAATTAATGGTGTTAATAGTGACATAATTCTTGTCTAGGCCTTGCTAAATCTGAGGTTGACAAGTCTCACATAGAGGCCTCACAATAACTCAAAATTGCGATACTGATTCATAATCATATAAATACGGTATAAGTACCGCTTGGCACAGGAGATCACTGCAGAGAAAAGGTCCAATTTGACCGTTTCTGAGTTCCCTGTGCGACACACCTAATTTAAAAAGAGGTTGGTATCTGACTCCAGATAAAAACCAAAATACTTACGGCTCTGCCTCCCCTCCCCAAAAGATACCAAAAGCCACAGATGTGAGTTGTTACAATACTCACGGGAAGATCAGGTTAATGTCCACCCAAGTCAAAGTTAAGGCCCACTCATCTACGGATGAGAAAATCTTTGATCACCTCTGTTAAGCATTGCCTATTTAAACTTAATTAACAGGGGAGAGAGAGATTGGAGACCTTGCTGTCGTAAGAGCAGGCCCTTCACTGCCTCCCACCCAAAAAATAAAAAAGCCAATTGGCCTTGTACTAGGAGCCAGCCAGTCTTAATCACTTCTCACTGTTTCCCCTGCCTGTCACCCAAAATTGTGGATAATTATCAGTTCAGTGTTATTCTAAAATTGTTTAGCTAAACTCAGTCAGGGTTCCAATGCCCTACTTAAAAGGCAAACAGGTAGCTACCTATTCAGCACTAATTAGCATTATAAAGTCAGAGCCTACAGCCCAGTAGGCTGCTGGTATTCAGTCAGTGCTTTTAAGACAGTCTTAGCCAGATACAGTTTACCATTAGAATAGTTAAGAAATCCCACAGAAATAGGTTTTTTCTTTAGCCCTAAGAACTTAGGCAAAACTATTGAACATAGATAATCTTTCTGCCACAGGCCACCCCTTTTTTATTTTTATTTTTGTTATCTAATGGGGGGAAATGTGGTCTCCCTTCCCCCCAGCTTGGAACCTGCCTGCTCTAGGGTGGAGCTACCGGCTCATTCGTCCTGCCACGCCCACTGCTGGAACCTGACTCTGCTGCCTGGAGGCACACACGTGTTTGTCCTGCTACTGGACCCTGAGTTACTTGGCGGGAAATTGGGTTCCCTCCCCCTTCCTTTATAAACTGAGTGTTTGGAAATATTAAATTGAGCCTCGATCAGAATCTGTTTGTCCTGGCTTCATTCTTTTCTTCCGCCCTATCTAGTTACCTCTCTTTGCAGGGAACTGCCATTCTCAGTTAAACCGTTCGTGTTGTGGACCGCGGGCGGGCCGCAACAGCCCAGGACTGAAGGGGTCATGCAAAGGAGTTGAGACTTGGCACCATGAAGAGACCCTATGAGAGGCTATCGTTAAAGCCAAGTTACAGTGAAAGACAGCAGTGTTTTGGAGATGCCAGGACCATGGGATAACCACCAAGAACAGCAGCAGCAGTGGAGTATGGGCACCTGGAGCCTAGAAGACAACGTGTGTGATACAAAGGGCATGGCTGGAGAAGTGACCCAAGCCCTTAGAGGAGCCCAGAAGATCATGAGTTGGATCCCAGGCACTGGACCGTTGAAGTTTAATTTTTGCTTTTGATTGTGACTGTGCCCTGATATTTTTCCCTCTTGAAGGAAGAAACTATTTTAATAGATCCCACAGTTAATAGACTTTTAATTGTAAAAAGACTGGATTTTAAAAGATATTGGATATTTTTTAATGGATTGAACTTTTAATATGTAAAGACTGTGGGACTTTTAAAGTTATTTAAGATCTTGGGGATGAATAAGAACTAAGGGTTGGGGCTGGTGAGATGGCTCAGTGGTTTGCCGACTGCTCTTCCAAAAGTCCCAAGTTCAAATCCCATCAACCACATGGTGGCTCACAACCATCCGTAACGAGATCTGATGCCCTCTTCTGGAGCATCTGAGGACAGCTACTGTGTACTTACATATAATAAATAAATCTTAAAAAAAAAAGAAAGAACTAAGGGTTGAGGCTTACTAGTGATATGTTTGTGTGTCAAGTTGACAAGGGGTCAATTGTACTGGCTAGTTCTGGGTGTCAACTTGACACAGGCTGGAGTTATCACAGAAAAAGGAGCTTCAGTTGGGGAGATGCCTCCACGAGATCCAGCTGTAAGACATTTTCTCAATTAGTGATCAAGGGGGAAAGGCCCCTCTCTTGTGGGTGGGACCATCTCTGGGCTGGTAGTCTTGGGTTCAATAAGAGAGCAGGCTGAGCAAGCCAGGGGAGGCAAGCCAGTAAAGAATATCCCTCCAACGCCGGGCGTGGTGGCACACTCCTTTAATCCCAGCACTCGGGAGGCAGAGGCAGGCGGATTTCTGAGTTCGAGGCCAGCCTGGTCTACAAAGTGAGTTCCAGGACAGCCAGGGCTATACAGAGAAACCCTGTCTCGAAAAACCAAAAAAAAAAAAAAAAAAGAATATCCCTCCATGGCCTCTGCATCAGCTCTTTCTTTCTGACCTGCTTGAGCTTCAGTCCTGACTTCCTTGGTGATCAACAGCAGTATGGAAGTGTAAGCTGAATAAACCCTTTCCTCCCCAACTGCTTCTTGGTCATGATGTTTGTGCAGGAATAGAAACCCTGACTAAGACAACTTCCCTCAAATGGGTCAGGAGCCACAGGTTAAGACCCACTGCTCTAGAGAAGAGGAAATACACAGGAAGAGCATAGAAGAAACCTGGGAGATCTGGGAGAGACAGAAAACCGGATGCCAGGTTCAGCAACAGGGTGAATGGGCTTGAAGACCCTTTATAGAGCTATAGATATTTAAATTCTCAACATCACCTATAAGATCCAGCCTGACTCTTAGAGGTACAGCTAGCTGACCACACACTGAAATAGATGAAAAAGACTCACCTTCAGCGTTTCCACATAGGCCTCATTGATGTCTGTCAGTCCCAGGCGGAGAGGGATGAGAAGCACTAGTGGTCTCCAAGCCGATGGCCTGTTGGTGACTTCAGCTCCAGCAGGGAACCCATTACAGTGCCTCTCTGAATCAGTAGGAAGTGCAGCTGCCCCAGCACAGGGAAGGTTGGCCCTGCATAACCTTCCTGAAAGGGAAGACATTTTTTTTTTTTTATGTATTTTCCTCAATTACATTTCCAATGCTATCCCAAAAATCCCCCATACCCCCCCCCCCAACTTCCCTACCTACCCATTCCCATTCTTTTGGCCCTGGCATTCCCCTGTATTGGGGCATATAAAGTTTGCAAGTCCAATGGGCCTCTCTTTCCAGTGATGGCCGACTAGGCCATCTTTCGATACATATGCAGCTAGAGACAAGAGCTCCGGGGTACTGGTTAGTTCATCATGTTGTTCCAACTATAGGGTTGCAGATCCCTTTAGCTCCTTGGGTACTTTCTCTAGCTTCTCCATTGGGAGCCCTGTGATCCATCCAATAGCTGACAGTGAGCATCCACTTCTGTGTTTGCTAGGCCCTGGCATAGTCTCACAAGAGACAGCTATATCTGGGTCCTTTCAGCAAAATCTTGCTAGTGTATGCAATGGTGTCAGCGTTTGGAAGCTGATTATGGGATGGATCCCTGGATATGGCAGTCTCTAGATGGTCCATCCTTTCATCACAGCTCCAAACTTTGTCTCTGGACATATTTTTCCTCAGCTAAGCAGAGACGGAAGTTATCCCCAAGGAGAAAAAGTGTTTTAAAAACCAGGCGCTAAGGGGTTGGAGAGATAGCTCAGTGATTAAGAGCACTGGCTACTCTTTTGAAGGATGAAGGTCTGATTCCCAGCATGCACGTGGCAACTCACAATTGTCTGTAACTCCAGTTCCAGGTGATGCAACACCCTCTTCTGGCCTCTGCAGGCACAAGGCACACAAGTAGTGCACAAACACACAGGCAAAACATCCATACACACAAAATCATTTAAAACAAACAACAAAAATCCCAACTGCTTAAAATATAAGTAATTTTGAAAACAAAAATGCCCCTACTCAATGAAAAACTTTCTAGGGGCTGGACAGTTGGTTCACTGGTTAAGAATACATATTGCTCTTGCAAAAGATCCATATTCAGTCTCAGCACCCACATAGTGGCTCATAACCACCCCTTATTCCACTTACAGGAATTCTAATGCCTTTTGATCTACTTGAGTACCAGAAATGCAGGTAGTATGCATGCATACATACATACATACAGTCAAAATACTTATACACATTAAAAAACAAAAAAAGGAGAGAAACCTTTTCTACACATAAAGATTTTTTAAAAATATCTATATGGTTGTTCTGCCTGCATGTACATCTGTGCACCATGTGCAAGCAGTGCCCTCAAGGTCTCGAGTGTTGGATCTCCTGGAACTGGAGTTAAAGATGGTTGTGAACCACCATGTGGGGGCTGACAACTGAACCTAGGTCCTCTGAGGAGTAGCTTAGTACTCTTAACTGCTGAGTCATCTCCCAGGAACCATTTCAAATGGCATGGTGGTACACAGTTTTAATCCTAGCACTTAGCAGAGGCAGGAGGGATCTCTGTGAGATTAGGGCCAGCCTGATGTACATACTGAGAGCCTCTCTCAAACAAGCAGACATAACCGTGTATACAATGTGGGAGAGCAGTATGTCCCACAGTGAATCTGTGAAAATCAGGGGCAGCACTATGGAGCTGGCTCTCCTTCCATCTTTATATGGGCTCAAGTGAGCAAACTCTGGGTTTGCCAGAATGGTGTGGCACGTGGCTTTATCCAGTCAGCCGAATCATTGGCTCTCACGTGCAGCTTAAAGAAAAATGGAAGCAGCAGCCATGTAGTCTCTGTAGTGTGG
Source organism: Mus caroli (assembly GCF_978045245.1). Taxonomy (NCBI): domain Eukaryota; kingdom Metazoa; phylum Chordata; class Mammalia; order Rodentia; family Muridae; genus Mus; species Mus caroli. The sequence continues at coordinate 90,324,888 of NW_028227256.1, read as the reverse complement.
GCAGACCCAGGTCATGCAGATCCCTTTTCAGAAGAAGGGCGCCAAGAAACAGCTTTTCTTCCCCCTCCAGTATTTTTCTCTCTTTTTGGTTTTTTTTTTTTTTTTTGGGGGGGGGGTGTTTTGTTTTGTTTTGTTTCGAGACAGGGTTTCTCTGTGTAGCCCTGGCTGTCCTGGAACTCACTCTGTAGACCAGGCTGGCCTCGAACTCAGAAATCTGCCTGCCTCTGCCTCCCAAGGGCTAGGATTCAAGGCGTGCACCACCACCGCCCGGCTACCCTTCAGTATTTCTTCTGTCTAAATGTAGGAAGTGCAGCCTTCAATACACATCTGATTAGAGTCTGCTGGTGGTCAGACAACCCCGTACTGTGGAACACACACATGCTGCACATACACTCAGACACATACATGCATGAAAATAAAAAAAATTTAAAAAACAGGAAGATAACTTTTTAGATTAAGAGACTAAAAGTGGTAGTGATTCACTGAACTCTTTTACAAGATTGAACTTTCTAGGAAATAATCTGGAAATAGCCTGTAGGAAAGATTAATTAGCATTGTCTTCTTTCAAAAAAAATACTATTTATGTATTTGTTGTTTGAGACAAGGTTTCTCTGTGTAGCCCTGGCTATCCTGGAACTCACTTTGTAAACCAGTCTGGCCTCTGCCTCCCAAGTGCTGGGATTAAAGGCGTTGCCATGCCCGGCATTCATTATATTTTTATGTGTGCTCTGCCTACACATATGTGCATCACATTCATGTCTGGTGCCCCCGGAGATCGAAAGAAGGTATTGGAGGAAGTGGAGTTCCACATTTGGTTGTGAATCACTCAAGTGTGCTGGGAAATGAACTTGGGTCTTCTGCAAGAGCAGTAAGTGCTCTTTACCTCCAAACCATCTCTCCGGCCCCCCATCCCTCACCCTTTATTGATACAGGGTCTCACTATGTAGTCCTGCCTGGCCTGGAACTTTGGATTGGCCTACAGCACACATATACACAAACAGCTACCCTGATGCTGGAGAGAATTCCTTTCTCTCCCTTAGCCTAGTGAACACAGTAAGAGATGGGTTTACAGATGTTTCACCTAGGCTTCCCCTCTGCTGGAAGTGCTGATGTTGCTTTGAAACTCTTAACTCTCCAGCTGAGGTTCCCTCTTTGGCTGTCACCTGCAACCAAAACCCTGAGCCACTTACTGATTTCCTCCATCACCACAGTGTTGTCCATTGCTATGTGAACAGCCAAGGAACTCCATGTGTCGAATACAGCAAGTTTCCTACAGAAAGCGAGAACACTCCCATGAGCCTTGTACAGCATGAGCACCACACCACAGCAGTGACAGTTGAGGCAGTTTCAAGGCTTAAGTCTAGGATCTGTCCAATGACTCAAACAGGAGGTATGCTGAGTGTTGTACATCGAAGACGTCAGCTGCCCTTTGTCAGGAGACAGTATGGACAGGAGCCCCTAGCTGGCATAGCAACTCAGGTCTCACCAGGATGGAGGCAGGTCCAGCCCACTGCTGAGCAGCTTCTCTTCCAACACCTCACACTATGAACTGACAGCCCAGAAATCTAATGAACAGCACAACTGAGGCCACCAGTTGCGAGGAAGCATGGCTGTAGACTTATGGCTCTGAAAGAAGAGCAGACAGCAGCCATACTGTGTAGAAAAAGATGTAAACTGGGTGCTACAGGGATGGGGCAGAAGGCCTATCAATCAGTGAGAAGACAGAAGGCAAGAAGAGACATTCCCCAATGGAGACAATTACCAAGAATCTAAGCTACAAGGACCTGGTGCATCTAGTAAGAAAAGAAGCCGATGCTGGGAAGGCTCTAGAGCAGCAGTTCTCAGTCTTCCTAATGCTGTGACCCTTTAATACAGTTCCTCATGTCGTGACCCCCAACCATAAAATTATTTTCCTTGTTACTACATAACTATGGTTTTGTTACTGTTATGAGTTGTAATGTAAATATCTGATATGCAGAATACCTGATATGTAACCCTGTGAAAGGGGCCGTGACATGTAAGTTGAGAACCACTGCACTAGGAAAACCACACAAAGCCCCTTCTCGTTAATAAGAAACTTGAAAGGGGCTCAGAACTGGTATTTTCTCACTACTCATTAAGCCTGCCACAGCAGCAAGGATACAGACCCAGGAGAATCAAAGCAGCACCCTTGGCTGATATGTCAGTAAAGGCAAGCAAGAAGAAGCAAGCAAACAGGGCAGGCAGTAGATGCTACAGAGGACCCAAAAGCAGGGATTGCAAAGGGGCTGCTGGGGAGACATAAGTTATGTAGACTGTGGTCGGCAGATACATGGGACTAGGTGGGACCGAGCTTCTAGGCTGGGTCATAAGGTATACATAGGTCCTGACGTATGAGTGTATGAATAACAGACTTGCCATCTAAGGGTGTGTCAGGCAAAGTAAGGTCAAGGGATAGGGTAGGATAGGCAACCATATGGAGATGATTCTGGTTGTTACTTGAAGAAGTCCAGAATGAAAGAAGGAACTAACAATGAAGTACGAGACAAGATGTGGCCCAGGATAGGACCGAGGAGGGATGAACATGGGTTAAACTGAGACTTATTACAGATCAGCAAGGTTAACTAAGAGCCAGAAGTCTAGAATCAGCCCAGATTTTTGCCTAAGCAGTTGAAACCCCCACTGGCATCTCCCAGGGTTAAAAAACTAATAAATCCAAGAGCTGGCAGAATGCTCCAGCTTTGGAAGTTAGCAGGCCTCATGAGCCTCCAGGTAGAGGGGCAACAAAGAGCTCAGGAATGTAACCCTATCCCTTCATGTAGGACAGACAGGCAAACATAGATGAGGAAAAGGGATCTAGCTACAAAAGCAGAGGAGGCCAGGGACAGAACAGCAAGCAGGGATAAGCAGCCTGACCTGCCATTTCCAGAAACATGTAAATCCTAACACCAAGAGACTGCTCTTTGTCAGTGAAGACAGAAAAGAAGTGAGGCAAGAGATATGACCAAAGCATGATGGTGACCTGGTCAGGCTACTCAGAGCCACAGTGAAAGGTGGCAGCACCGGGGCGGCCCCGTAAATCCCACCACAAGCTAAAGGTGTGCAGTGATTACAAAGAGGACCCCCATACTACACTCACGTACTAAGGTTTGGTCCCCACTTGGTACAACTGTTTAGAAAGGACTAGGATAGAGGTCTGGCCTCACTGGAGGAAGTGTGCTACGGGGAGTAGGCTTTGAGACTTCAAAAGCTTATGTCATTTCCAATTAGCTCTTGCTCTGCCTCATGCTGGTGGATCAGATGTAAGCTCTTGGCTACTGCTCCAGTGCCTGCCTGCCTGCCGCCGTGCTCCTTGCCATGAAGGTCAAGGTCTAACACTTTGGAACAGTGAGTCCCTAAATTGAAATGCTGTGCTTTTGTTTTTTATAAGTTGCCTTGGTCATGGCATTCTGTCACAGCAACAGCAAAGTAAAACAAGGCACAACTTGAACAAGGACACTAAAGGGGATAGAAAGGGTGTGCATGCCACTAAGAAACCAAGCCAAGGGCACACAGCCAGCCATGGCCTGGGATGGCTGGGCATCAGATACAGGGGGAAAAAGCAAGTGTCTGGGTGGAGCCTATAGGATATGGCCATTGCAGACACAGGGTAGGGTGGCAAGGGGACATTCAGGAAAAACCATAGCTAGAGACATATTTGAGAGATACTAGCTTTCAGCCCAACAGGAATAGGGCCTTACATGAATGAGTCCTGGACATTGGTTCAGAGCCTTCTAAAGGCACTGAGATATTAAAGCACAAAGCCACAGGAAAAAGTGAATCAGGTCAAAAACAAAAACAAAACACACACTGCAGGGAGGGGAGCACAAGCAAGGAGGAAATGGCTCAGTGGTCAGAGCACCTGCTGCTCCTGCAGAGGACCCGGGGTTCAGTTCCCAGCACCCACAGAGCAACTAACAACCATCTGTTAACTCCAGCTCCAGGGATCTAACAATGTCTTCTAGCCTTCCCTACACGCTTTGCATGTATGATGTGCACAGACATATGTGCAGAAAAACACTCATACATACAAAAATAATCTTTAATAAAACAAAACATGGAGGGGTCATACACTGATAACTGGCATATCTCCAGAAATTGCCAAGAGTCATTCCAGAGAAAAGGCCCTCAGAAAAGTAAGGCTGACTGAACTCCAGACACTGAGGCATAGAGGATAGGAAGGGACAGGCAAACATTCATGAGAAATAAACTCTAACAGATTCTGAACAACATGGGAAGGCTTATGACCTATGTGGGTATCTCTGACAAACCCACAGAGGTAGAGGGCTCTAGCACCTGCAGATACAGTACCATAATTGCCATGGTCCCAGATCTAAGACACCCTCATTACAGATGAATCTGTATACCAAGACAGAGGACAGGGCCACACTAGGGCTCTGTCTGACCTAAACATGAATCCCATTCACAGAACAATTGGCATAGTCACCCAGGGGGTCTCCCCTGGGTCTATAAGCAAAGAATCAGAATACCTTATTTCCTGTGCCAATAAGTACTCAAGGAGTGGGTAAATGCCAAGGAGAACTCATGCTGACCCCAAGAAGCAGAAGGGCTGGGCTCATTACGTACTTGAGGACCTGGGCAACAGTGTTCGGCCCGTACCACTGGCCTATAGACTTGCCTTCGCCAACTCCCATTTGCGCTGCAGGAAACAGACCCATGTTAGCAAACACATCCATCCCAGAAGAGAGAGAGTGTGTGTATGTGTGTGCGCGCCTCACTTTTGGTACATTAGTAAACACTTCATAGAAAGGTCTGGGCAGGACTCCAACCCTCCTGAGGAAAGCAAACCAAAGAGCCTAACTCCCACAGGCTGCACGGAGTCACTCACTGCAGGCTGTACAGGGGAAGGACAGGCTTGGGTCTGAGCTAGTGCTGGAACACCCAGAGTAGCTCTCAGGGGCTAGAGACTAGAGTGGCCTAGAACCCCATTCTCCAACTCTGTGAGATTCAGAAAGCTCCTAAGGGAAGCCCAAGGAGTCTGCCCTTTGTACAGAGCCAACCCAAGGACAAACTTAATCCCCACCTATCTGATGGATGGAATAGTAGCTGTCCTTCCTGTCGAGGAAAGCATTGAGGACATTAAAGTAGCTGTCAGGCTGTCTCTTCCGCTGAGTCCATCTCCAATCTATTGAGAACACAACACAGGAGGTTAGTTTGACCACTACATAACTAACCAACCTTCCACTTGCACAGTGTTCAATATTCAGATGATGTACAAGACTTTAATTCTGAACCCTTTTTAAGTTAGAAGTCAAATCTGCCAGGATTTCAAATGTATACATACTCTCTCATCAAAACAAATCAAAGAATAAACATTTATATCAATATAAACCACAGGCATAGTGCTTCAGACCTGTAATCCCAGTTACTTGGGAGGCTAAAGCAAGATGCACTATTTAGTTTTATGTCAACTTGACACAGTTGGAGTCATTTGGAAAGAGGTACTATCTATCAATAAGAAAATACCTAGACAACACAGACATATACAAAAGTCTTTTGAACATACTCTTTAACAATCATTGTCGTGAGAAGGTTGACTGGTACCAATCCTGGACACATAGTCCTGTACTGTCTAAGAAAGCAGGCTGAGCAAGCCACTAAGCAGTACTTTTTCATGGCTTCTGTTTCAGTCCTGCCTCTAGGTTCCTGCCTTCAGTTCCTGCCCTTCCTTCCCTCAGAGACAAAGTGTGACCTGATGTAAGATGGAATAAGCCCTTTCCTCCCCGTGTTGCTTTTGGTCATGGTCTTTATCACAACAACAAAAACCCTAACTAAGACATAAAAGAGCTGCAAGTTCAAGTCCTGCCTGGGCAACTCGGTAAGCTCCTGAATTAAAATACTAAGAAAAAAGATTAAAACTGTGTTGAAGCCTGCAGTGGTGGCACATGCCTTTAATCCCAGCACTTGGGAGGCAGAGGCAGGTGGATTTCTGAGTTCAAGGCCAACCTGGTCTACAGAGTGAGTTCTAGGACAGCCAGGGCTACACAGAGAAACCCTGTCTCAAACAAAAACAAAAACCTGTGTTGAGCACTGCAAGCTTCCTACAGAAAGTGAGATAACTTTCAAATGGACTTTCCACAGCATTTGAGTATGACCCCTGGTTTCACTGGCAAGGAACCTTGTGCACACCCACACAATTTGTTGCAACTCAAGATTGAGCCTACAGCTTTGAACCAGATAGACAAGAACCACACAAATCTATGTTTTGCCTATGACATGCTTTTTTATTTTGTCACCTCCCTGGGGTTGGGATTAAAGGCATGTGCCACTATGTCCAGCTTCTATGGTGTGCTTTAAACATCCCTTACTACACAGATTCTATGTAAGCACTGTGACTCACCTCGACCTAAGTGCCGGCATACCAGGGCCTGGGCAAAGATCATCTGTCCACACCGAAGCATGCAACCCCAGCCTGTGTCTGAAGTAGGGCCAGTTCCCCCTGTGTGGAAGACAGAACAAGAAACATTCACAATCAGAGAGAGGCATCTCCATACCACAGGCACTGACCCTCCTTATACATCTGAACTTGTCAGACAAGGCACAACTCTGAGGACATATGCTGGGGAGTAGAATGCCCTGACAATTCTCTCCAGATGGGCAAAACATGTGAAAGATCAGTCACGTATCCAACAGAAACACCTGGCACACAAACAAGAATCCCCTTGATCACTTTAGAAGACACAGAATTAAAACTGGAGAACCATATCCTAGTACCAGCAAGCAAAAATTCAAGAGTTACAAGACTGTCCGCTGTTCCTGACGGTAGGTAAGGACGAGGAAAGGCATTAGCAATGCAAACTCTCCATTTTTCAAGCTGAGTTGAGCCCCTCCACTAACGCCTACTCACTGGGGCTTGAAAGACTGACAAGGATTGTGGAGTCACTTTTAACATGACAGGAATGGGGAGAATTCTCTCAGCAGATCTTCAGGGAAAGGTCACTGTACAGCACTGTTGTGTGCAAGGAGACGAGAAGAAACTAGATATTTTGATGGTGAAGCTCAAACTTGATGCCCAGCAATATCAATGCCCCCTTTCCCCTCTAGCCTTCTTCCTCCCCTACCTAGAGTTAGAGGGTTGGAAGGGATAGGGTGGAAAAGGGTGGTAGAAACAGGAACCCACAAAGTAGACAAAAAGACTGTTTATAGCCTATGTATGTAGCAATAAGAGGCAGAGATGGGATGCGAACAGTGAACAAGGAAGTCAGGCGTTTTCTATTTCTATACCTGTCACTGTCACTACAGCCCAAAAATCATCTTTACAATACTCAAGAAGCATGCAGGCCATGCTTGGTTCTTAGGACCATGATGAGCTGCTTTAACTATAGCAGGCTAGTTTTGCCAACTTGACACAATCTGCAATCACCTGGTATGAGCCCCACAGGAAAATGTGTTTGGCTCCTTGACCCTCAGTTGGTGCAGGTGTTTGGGAAGATGGGGCCTTGTTGGAAGAAGTATATTACTGTGGGCAGGCTTTGAGGTTTCAAAAGCCCATTACAGTTTCAGTTAGCTCTCTCTGCCTCCTACTAGTTAGATTGTGATTACCAGCCCTTAGTTACTGCTCCAGTGACATGCCTGCCTGTTTCTGTGCTCCCTGCCATGATGGTCACTGCAAGCATCAAGCCAGGCAAGAAAACTGAATTACAAAGAACTGAGAATGAAAACTCAACTGAGCCCATCTTAGTCTGGATCAAACTTCAAGCCTGATGCAAGCATTTATTACCAGCATATTTAAACACAATTCAACCTGGAGGGAAAGTTTCCAGGCAACAATCATTCTAATTCCAGGTCCACAATAAAGCTTAAGGTATGACTACATGGAAACTACTTTGCAAAGTACATGTGGTCATAAAGATGGGTACTATTATTGCTTAAAAGCCTAGAATCTACTGCAGTCTCTGACTAAGATACCACAGAAATCAGGAGGCCATAAACTACATCTCCCCTAAGGATGAGTTGTATTGACTGGGAGCTCAGTATAAAGGTCTAGAGAGGGAAAGTCTGGAATAAACATTCTGGGCTGGAGTCTGCCTCTATGGATAGTGAAAGGCTACAGGTCAGCAACATCTTCTCCCAGCTTTCTGGATAAAATGAAAATTAACACTCCTGGTTTACTTAGTGTTCTGTGGTGCAATATTCTTTTTTTTTTTTTTTTTGGTTTTTCAAGAGAGTTTCACTGTGTAGCCTTGGCTGTCCTGGAACTCACTTTGTAGACCAGGCTGGCCTCGAACTCAGAAATCCACCTGTCTCTGCCTCCCAAGTGCTGGGATTAAAGGTGTGCACCACCACTGCCCGGCAACATTCTTTGGAAACTCAGTTGTGGTGTTTTGTCACAGCAATCAAAAAAATAACTAAGGCACCCAGGAAGAGATCTCAATGAAGGTTTGTCTTAGTAACTGTTCCATTGCTATGATGAAACACCATGACCAAGGCAACTTCTAAAAGGAAGCATAACTGTAACCTTGCTTATAGTGTCAGAGGGTTAGTTTATGAACACCATGGTGGGGAGCAAGGAGGCAGGCAGATAGGCATGCCACTGGAGCAGCAGCTGAGAGCTCACATCTGATCAAAAAAAATGGAGAGGGAGAGGGAGACAGACTAACTAAGCCTGGCATGGGCTTTGGAAACTTATATACCTTCAACGTGGCCACACCTCTTAATCCTTTCCAAAAAGTCTCACTAACTGGAGACTAAGCATTCAAGCAAATGAGCCTATGGGGCCAATCTCTTTTGTTTGGGAGGAGAGACATTCTTATTTAAAGCATCACAGATTTTTCTAGATTGGGCTGTCTTATGGGCACATCTACAAGGGGGGTCTTTATTACACTGATACTAGAAAACCAGCTTGAAAGAGGCTCCAGTCCCTGGGTTTGGGTTCTACATTATGTTAAAAAGCAAGTGAGCTGAGCACACAGGCACTGACCGGTTTCTCTGGGCTTCCTGGCTATGGATACTCTGTGTTCAGCTGTCTCCAGTTCCTACTGCTGGACTTCCCTACAAAGATGGCCTAGCCTATAACCTGAACTCTGAGAGAAAATAAACCCTTTCTCCCCGACTATGCTTTTATAAGGGCAGTTTACCACAGCAACAGAAACAAAACAGAGACCTTGTCTCACGGATGTTCACAGCTGGCCACACAATGAAGGCTGCTCTCTAGCCCTGGTGTCCTGTCCAACGTTCGGCAGTCACTATTTACCATGGGGTCCCAGTTTTGTAACTTTTTTTTTTTAAATGATGGTTCTCTAATGCTTTTACATCCCTTGTAACCTACAACCTACTAGGAGAAGTGGTAAAGAAAGGATACAGGGAAGTGGACCTGTGTAAAAAGGTTTTTTGAAGCAACTGTCTGTGTTATCTGGAAATCAGCATTTCAGTTCACAGGTCAGCAGGCAACAGCAGCTTGATCTACTTACAAACACTTCACAGATACACCAGCAGTCCAGTTTGCTAGAGATGGGTTAGCAACAGCAGTGACAACCTATCAGAAACAGCCAGGCCTCAGCTTTGGCTTCAGTCAGCAGGAGGGACCAGAAGAAATGCCAAGGAAGCTCTTGGCTGTGCCTCTCTCAGGGAAGAGAAGATCATCAAAGACTGGAGACCCACAAGTGTTACACACAGTGAGCTGTACCAACAAGTCAAGTTCTGTCTCCATCACTCCGTGGAGGCCTATTTATACCCTCCAAGCATCACGCGTCCTCCTTGTGCCTTGCCTCAGCAAGTTATCTTGTCATAGCACATGCATCCAATCAGCTTGAGTCCTTGGAAGCAGCAAAAAACTGCAGTACACCACCAGAAGTTTTTTGGTGTGATTCTCTCTATGGAGTCCTGACAAATGCAGCTCAACTATGCAATGTAAAGCAGACTAATATATGTGTGTCGTTAATCTTTCATCATGTGTCCTTGTGATGGTTTGTATATTCTTGGACCAGGGAGCGGCACCATTTGGAGGTGTGGCCTTGTTGAAATAGGTGTGACCTGGTTGGAGTAGGTGTGTCTCTGTGGATGTGGGCTTAAAACTCTCATCCTAGTTGCCTGGAAGTCAGTCTTCCACTAGCAGCCTTTGGATGAAGATGTAGAACTCTCAGCTTCTCCTGCACCATGCCTGCCTGGATGCTGCCATGCTCCCACCTTGATGATAATGGACCGAACCTCTGAACCTGTAAGCCAGCCCCAATTAAATGTTGTTTTTATAAGACTTGCCTTGGTCATCATGTGTGTTCACAGCAGTAAAACTGTAACTAAGACAGTCCTTTCACATGTTTGTTTTAGTAGAACATCTTCTCTCCTGTCTTCTCCAGCTAAATGTTCCTTCATGAGTCGGCCTTAGCTTTTCATACCTGTGTTCACTTTTAACAAATATTCCTTCACGTTGTTTGCCCCAACAAAATACCATCCAACTAGCCGGGCGTGGTGGCGCACGCCTTTAATCCCAGCACTCGGGAGGCAGAGGCCGGCGGATTTCTGAGTTCGAGGCCAGCCTGGTCTACAAAGTGAGTTCCAGGACAGCCAGGACTATAGAGAGAAACTGTCTCGAAAAAACCAAAAAAAAAAAAAATACCATCCAACTGACTTTCCAAAGAACCCTAAAGTTTCCACTTCACAGTTTAGTTTCTATTTCTGTGGTATATTAAATACTGTGACCAAAAGTAACATTTGGCTTACACATCCTGATCACAGCCTATCTCTAAGAGAAGCCAGGGCAGGAACTCAAATAGGACAGGAACCTGGAGACAGGAGCTGAAACAGAGGCCCTGAAAGAATGCTGCTTATAATGACCTGCCCCATGGCTTGCTTAGCTTTTTTTTTTTTTTTTTTTAACAAAACTCAGGCCTACCTGTTCCGTGGTGGTACCAGCCACCGTGAGCTATCCCACCCCCAACCCCATCAATCATCAGTCAAGAAAATGCTCATACTTACAGGCAAATCTGATGGAGGCATTTTTGTGTTAAGTTTTACAAAAGAACCTATCCAGCACAGAGCCTGTCTCAAAAACAATCACACAACCAAACAACAACAACAAAATTATTGTCATGATTCTTAATCCAGTGACACGCTCCCAACAAGGAAATAGAAAGCATATGTATTTCAATACTTGAGCTGGGGAGACAGCTGAGTGAGTTTGACATGTCTGTGCGAGGACCTGCGTTCAATTCCTACAACCTACACATAACTTAATGCAGCAGCACACTTCTGAATCCCAGAGCTCCTACAGAATGATGAGAGGAAGAGACGGGAATCCCTGGAGGTTCCTAGTCCAGCTAGACTGACATACACAGGGATGAGTAAGAGCGCTTGTCTCAAACAAGGGGGAAAAGCAAGAACTGAAGCCCTAGGTTGTCCTTTGGCCTACATTCATGTGCCTATACCCCCATTTCACAAGACACAGAGATTAAAAACAAATGAACCAAAGCATTTGAAAGAATAAAGATTACTCACCAATAGCTGGAAAGTTTCTCCTGTATGTAAACCAAAGTCTGGATGCAACATCAGACAAGATTTCGTCCTTCTCTAATTATTTAAAAGAAAAGACAAACACAAAGTGAGAGGCAGCAGACAACTGCCATCTCAAGAGTTCTGCAGAAGTAATTTGAGCCCAGAGGACAATACCTGTGAAAATGCTGTATTTTCTGCCCAGAATCCAAACAGGCTCTGAGGTCTCGGGGAAATCTTCAAATTCAGCAAACCGGAGAGTATCATATGTCAAAGTGGCTGTGGAAACCATAGAAACACATTTGTCTGATTTCACACAGAGACCATTGTATGTTGGGGTTTGGTTCTAATGCTTTGAATTGATCGGTTCCCTAATTGGGAATCTGCATGTCCAGACACTGAAAGTCCTTGCTCAGAATTGATCAATAAAAACGCCAACGGCCGATGGCTGGGCAAAGGGAGATGGGATGGGACCCTTAAGATTTGTGCAGGCTAGGATTCGGGGGAGAGGAGAGGCAGAATAGCCATGGGGGTGGAGATGGATCAGATTTAGAGCTGCAGAGGGAAGATAATCCAAAACGTAGGAGGAGAAGGAAAGCTTCCCCCCACCCCCAGGAAGGGTTGCCCTTCCATCTTGGGCAGCAAAGACCAATGGGCCTCACAGAAGGTAACAAGGCAGCAAATTAAAGGTAGATTTAGAAGATGTTGAGCCAGGAGTACCAGAGGGAAAAGCCACAGGAGGATTAAGACTTCCCAGCCTTTGAGTAGCCAACGCATTTCAAAAAATAAGCTATGCTGGGCGGTGGTGGCGCATACCTTTAATCCCAGCACTTGGGAGGCAGAGGTAGGCGGATTTCTGAGTTTGAGGCCAGCCTGGTCTACAGAGTGAGTTCCATGACAGCCAGGGCTACACAGAGAAACCCTGTCTCGAAAAAAACCAAAAAACAAAACAAAAAAAAAAATCAGCTAATGTGTGTGTGTGTTTTTCATTCGAAGATCCAAAGAGTTCCTGGGTAAGTGGCTGGAAGCGCGACCCGCTGAGAGAACAAAGCAGTGTAGCTAAACTCCATGCTTCAAGTATACCATTTCTGTACTAAAGATTTGTACAATACCTGCATCTTTCCCTAATAGCCACAAGCAAATATATGAGCACACATGACAGACAGTCTGCTAAACAGTTGCTCTGATAAAAGTTAGGGATGGAAGTTTGACAGCTGACAGGATAGGAAGAAGCCTCGGGTTGGGATCAACATTAGGAAACAGGAGCAAAAGACTCCCCATCAACGAAAAAAGGTAAGCTCTTGGTTATTTGAGACTTAAGACTTAAAATGTGTTGTTTTTTTTTTCTTTACCAAACAGGGTCTCTACATACCTCTGACTGTCCTGGAACTTGAAATGCAGACCAAGCTGGTCACACAGTCACAGAGATCCACCTGTGTCTGTCTCCCAAGTGCTGAAATCAAAGGTATGTGCCACCACCACCCCACCTAATTTTTTTGAGATAGGGTATCTTAGGTCTTGAACTTGAAATGTAGCCAATAATAACCTTAAACTCCTGATCTGTCTGCCTCTACCTCTTAAGTGCTAGGAGTACAGGCATATACCACTACAACAGTTTATGTAAGGCCAGGAACTGAACTTCATACTGGTTTCATGTATTCTAGACAAGCACTCTACCAACTAAGCTACATCCCCCAAAAGAAGGTAGGTGCCTTCTAGGATTCTTCTAACCACCTGCTATAAACCATGGATGCAGATACCCAGTGCACTCAGGTTCCATGCTTAGGACAGAACAAGGCAAAGGTGGGCACTACCTGGTAGCCAAAGTTTAAATCTCACTAAGGCAGTCACAAGCTATAGGCTCTTGGGCCATTTATATAAGTTCTGAGTATAAACAATCACTCATCCATAAAAATGATGTAATAACAGGGCAGGTTTGCCACACTGCAATGACGCCTTCATGAGAGATTTCCCATGAGGCTCTGCAGGCAGACAGAAGGACACCTTGCAGAATCACAGAGCTGAAAGCATATACATGTCACTATGCCCACAAGGCTTCCCTGGGCACAGTGACAGAGTACTAGAGTATATCCCAGAAGTACAGACCACACCGACAAGTCCTCACCGACAGAGCCTTGCTGAAGCATTCAGAGCAGGGCAGAGGCCCGGTGGGCCTCGTCTCAGAACTTGTTCTTCTGTGTTTCAACTGTCTATTTTCAAGACAATGTCACAACCTGCTTGGTGACCTTAAGCCCAACTTAATTTCTCCCATTTTTTTTTACATATGATTATGCATGTACATGATGCTAAAGGCTAAATTATGATAAATTAACATTCATGTTCATGGTTTCAAGAAGTCAAAAACCATCATGTGTCCCTAACGTCTAAAGCAGCAAAACACAGTGTAGGCAAATTTCTTAGGTTTACAAGCAATCTTTATAGGTAAGGAAGCCAACTTCAAAGCAAAAAACAGTAAGTAGGGCTCTATTAAATTCAAATATATTACCAAGTCTATCATAACTATGAAAATTATGGGTTGTGCAGCTTGACAAATCAAAAGCCAGGCTGGGTGTGAAGAAACCAGAGAGGAACAGAACTAAAAAGAGGCCAACACAGCTCCCACCAACTTCACAGCAGCCAAGAAGCAACAATAGTCCCGATGGTCTGTGGAAAGAAGTGCCCAGACCTCCAACAGAATCCCACACTCTACACGGTGAATGGCCTGTCCCCAGTCTAGCTGCAGACTGCCGCCTACGCTACTCTCCGCTCCTCCTCGTGTCGGGAGGGTTTACTCTGTTCCTGAGGAGATGGAGTAGGAGCTCTATCTGTCCCACTCTCTAGATAGAGCCTTCATTCCTAGCAGGGTAGTGTGGGAAGAGCCCGACTGTGGAACCAGGAGTCTGAGGCCACCAAAAACTAGCTTGTGCTCCCCTTAAACTAGTATCCTTTCTGAATCTCCATTTCCTCACTGGTAAAGTAGAAACGGTGCACATTCCTCACTGGGCTGAGGAGTAAGCATTCTAGAGCTCTGAACCATCCAGGGACTGACATAAGCACACTTTCACAGGGCTAGCCTCCAATCCTTGAAATGAGGAAGTATGTAAAGAAATCCATTCTGTTCCTATATGAAAATGTAACAATGTACAGAAGTATCAAAACAAATGTGTGAATTTCTTCACCAAAAGAGATTCTAACCCAACAAACTTTCCTCAAGAAAAACATACAGTCCTGGTATGGGGGTAGCAGAGACAGACGGATATCTGTGAGTTCCAAGCCAGCCAGGCATACATAGTAAAACTGTCTAAGAAAGAAAGGGAGGAACAAACACACACATACAGAGGAGAGAGGGAGGGAGGGAAGGAGGGGAGGAAGGAGAAGAGAGGAGACTGACTCCTAACTGCGTTTGGAGCAGAAGACTGCTATGCTACCACAAGAGTCAGCAGGGGTAACTTTGACCTTTCACCTCAGAGACTTGACACTTAAGGCCCCATGGCTTCAATGATTTCAGTTAGCATCCTTAGCATCCTTTTGTTGTTGCAGGCATCCCACTGGTTTGGAAGACAGGAAGAAAACACATGCCACTATTCATGCGATATGGCACCTTACCTGGGCATACCCACAGTGTCAACTCAAACAAACAAACAAACAAACAAGCACATGATTGAGGTGACATTCACAAAGCGTTATCCAGGCAAAACTGATGCAGAAGACACTCCTGATCTTCTGGATCTACTTTCAGTGGAGAAATGGAACCTTTTCAAACTCGGGCTCTAATGGTGACTGAGGTTTGGAGATAGCCTACACTTGGAGCCATACAGCTACATGCCACACTTCTCTAAGCTTCAGTCACCCCACTTAAGAAATGACACCACAGGGGCTGGTGAGATGGCTCAGTGGGTAAGAGCACCCGAATGCTCTTCCGAAGGTCCGGAGTTCAAATCCCAGCAACCACGTGGTGGCTCACAACCATCCGTAACGAGATCTGGCGCCTTCTTCTGGAATGTCTGAAGACAGCTGCAGTGTACTTATATATAATAAATAAATAAATCTTTAAAAAAAAAAAAAAAAGAAAAAGAAATGGCACCACAAGCTCTGTCCAAGGGGATGAGAACCCAGAACAAGTGCAAACCTAAGCTCACAATCTCTAACATGTTCACCAGCAAAGGACTCTCTGGGCACCATTCTCCACAGAGGTTTTTCAGTTCAACTGCGCTGTCTCGTTAAAGCCTTTGTTTGTTTGTTTGTTTGTTTGTTTGTTTTTTCAAGCCAGGGTTTCTCTGTGTAGCCCTGGCTGTCCTGGAACTCGCTCTGTAGACCAGGCTAGCCTCGAACTCAGAAATCCTCCTGCCTCCCAAGTGCACCACCACTGCCCGGCTAGTGAAAGCCTCTTTATAGCCCAACAAATATCACTTACAAAGCATCATGAGTGGCTCCTGTGATAGTTTATATATCTTTGGATCAGGGAGTGGCACCATCTGGAGGTGTGGCCTTGTTGGAATAGGCGTGACCTGGTTGGAATGGGTGTGTCACTGTGGGTGTGGGTATAAGACCCTCACCCTAGTTGCCTGGAACTCAGTCTTCCACTAGCAGCCTTTAGATGAAGACATAGAACTCTCAGCTCCTCCTGCGCCATGCCTGCCTGGATACTGCCATGCTCCCACCTTGATGATAATGGACTGAACCTCTGAATCTGTAAGCCAGCCCCAAGTAAATGTTGTTTTATTAAGACTTGCCTTGGTCATGGTGTCTGTTCACAGCAGTAAAACCCTAACTAATACAGCTCCTGAGCCAGAGACGTAAACCTTAAAGAGTTTTTAACAGTTTGTAAATGCCCAAGCAACTAGTTAAATTTGCCATTAGTCAACACGCAGAAAGATTTAGTGAGGTATCTAAGGACCCTCTGTCCTATGAGAGAACTCTTATTTGGTCAAGCAAGCACCCTAGGTGTCTGACTTCCATACCCTCTTACTGGGACTTCTATGATCACAACTGCAAGAAAAAAATGAAGTTTTTTTAATAATATGACAGTTTAGTACTATGATTTAATAGTTTATCCGACAGTCAGAAAAATAGGGAATTATACTCAGTAAATGGAACTAACCTTTTTACTTAACCACAAATTACACTATTATTCAAGCAGGAAGAACCACAAAACCATGCAGCCAGTAAATCTGTTTTAAAGATTACAGCAATCTATCTTATCCTTACATTTTACTTCCAGCACTTGGAAGTCTGAAGGAGGAGGAGGAGTTTGAGGCTAGCCTGGGATATACAGCAAGTCCCTACTAGGAGTCTTTCTTTCCTTTGAAAAATTCTTAGGACTAAGATAATGGTTTTCAGGGCTGGAGAGATAGCTTAAGATGGTTAAGAGCATTGACTGTTCTTCCAGAACTCGAGTTCAAGTCCCAGCAACCACATGGTGGCTCACAACGATCTATAATGGGATCTGATGCCACCTTATGATGTGTGTGAAGACAGCTACAGCTTACTCATACAAATAATTTTTTAAAAAAATTCCATAGGGTTCAGATTATTGCAAAAAAGATAATAGTTTTCATGTAAAAAAAATTAAAAATTTTTAGCTGCCACAAAGCTAGAAAACTCCACCTTAGTATACACACTAGACAGAATGTCTACATCAAAGTCCAGTGCTAGGAAGCTGGAGACATAGCTCAGTTAGGAGAATGTTTACATAGTTTACAGAAAGCCTTCAGTTCTCTAATGCCACATTGACTGGGTTTATGGGTGAACCATTTATAATCCCTGTGGTAATTTGACAGAAGGATAAGTTCAAAGTTAGCCTCCATTAACTGGAACCGAAGTATTTTAAATTTGGGATATTTGCATATACATAACAAGATCTCATTAGAAAATGCACTATGACCCAAATAAAATTATGAAACTTATTTAGGTTTCATCTATACACTTCATACACAGCCAGGAGATAATTTTTAAAAAGTGTGTGTGTGTGTGTACACATGCATGCACACGTGTCATGCCTGCAGAAGCCAGAAGAAGGCATGAGATCTGGAGCTTGCATGACAGAAGGCTGGGTGCTGGGAACTGACATCAAGTTCTCTTAACTGCTAAGCCATCTCTCCAGCCCCTGAAAGTAATTTCATAAAATTCTTTTAATATGATGGTGGTTTAAAATAAATCTGGCTTTTTCCTGCTGTTTTTACAGTACTGGAAATTGAATCTGGTGCCTCATACATGCTAAGTAGACATTCTATCACTGAGGTACATCTCTAACTCTTATTCTTTATTTTGGAAGAAAAAGGTTAGCTCATGCTAGCTAGAGTTGGTCTGATGCTGCTATGAAGTCAGATGCTAACCACTGGCCCCAAAGTCCCAAGGCACACATTCTCAGGGATACCAAAGATGTTATATAAATTCTGCTCACCAATCTTCTCTGACTGGTTAAATAACAGTGGCTGACAGCCACTTACTGGAGAAAATAGAGGTCAGTGAGGTTTCAGTTATCAGACTAGGGGTTGGAGGGAGGGAGGGAGAGATGGGAAAGCGGGAGGGATGGGATGGACTAGGGGCACAAGACCAAGAGAAGTGGACCCTCAGGATAGATAGATGGAGCATAAAAACCGGGTGAACAAGTAACTTGGGGAACTCAGCTAGGAAATAGCCAGTCTAGCATAGAGGAATAGTTTAGGGGTAATCGCCCAGTATTTATGCTAAAAAATTAAATAAATCCATAGGATTCTGACTCAATTATTGGGAGGCTGACCAGGTCAAAATAAGAATAGCGTTAATAAATATGATACACCAATAAGTACACATGGCTCCAGCTGCATATGTAGCAGAGGACAGCCTTGTAAGGCATCAATGGGAGGATAGGCCTTTGGTCCTACCAAGGCTGGATAGATGCCCCTGTGTAGGAGCATCAAGGGCGGGAAGAAGGGAGTGGGTGGGTGGGTGGAGGAACACCCTCATGGAAGTGGGGGAGTGGGGAGAACCAGGTAAGGGGATAACACTTGAAATGTAAATAAAGAAAATATCCAGGGGTTGGTGAGATGGCTCAGTAGTTAAGAGCACCGACTGCTCTTCTGAAGGTTCTGAGCTCAAATCCCAGCAACCACATGGTGGCTCACAACCATCCTTAAGGAAATCTGATGCCCTCTTCTGGAGTATCCGAGGACAGCTACAGTATACTTACATATAATAAATAAATAAATCTTTAAAAAAAGAAAAAAAAGAAAATATCCAATAAAAATATGTATATAAATAAATATATATACAACAAGCTACTCTTTTTTTGCGGGGGGTTGGGGTTCGAGATAGGGTTTCCCTGTATAGCCCTGGCTGCCCTGGAACTCACTTTGTAGACCAGGCTGGCCTTGAACTCAGAAATCCACCTGCCTCTGCCTCCCAAGTGCTGGGATTAAAGGCGTGTGCCACCCCCTCCCCCCCCAGCACAACAAGCTAGTCTTAAACACTTTGCAGCCCAAGATGGACTTGAATTTGTGATCCTCCTGTATTGGGATAATCTTTTCATACACTTGTGAAGCTGCGTCTCTGTCCTTCCTCACCTGCCTAAGCATTTTCTGGTTGGTTTAATAAAGAGCTGAATGGCCAGTAGCTGAGCAGGAGAGGATTGTCAGGTCTTCCATGCAGAGATAGGAACTCAGGGAAAGAATCAGGCATCATTGATTCAAGGAGGGAGGAACAGAGAGAAGTAATGGGTCATGTGGGAAAATGTAGATTAGAATAAATGGGATAATTTAAGTGAGAAAAGCTAGCTGAGAGGTAGCCAGCTAAGGCCTAAACTTACTAAATAAATATGTCTCTCTATGACTATTAGGAAACTGGTGGGTTGCGACAGCCTTAGTCCCCTAAGAAGTTAGGATTATAGGCTTGGGCCACTAGATAAGCCATGGGCTTTGTTTTGCTGAGACAAGTTCTCATACTGTAACTCAAACTAACCTGGAACTAAGTAATGCAGGCTGGCCTCAAACTTGTGAGAATCTCTTGTCTAGGCCTCCTCAGTTGTGGGATTATAGGCATGAGTCACCATATCCAGTTTTTAAGATAGGATCTCAGAAGACTCCAGGCTAATCTCAAATTCCTGTCTCGACTTTTTTTTTTTTTTTTTTTTTTTTTTTTTTTTGAGACAGGGTTTCTCTGTGTAGCCCTGGCTGTCCTGGAACTCACTTTGTAGACCAGGCTGGCCTCGAACTCAGAAATCCGCCTGCCTCTGCCTCCCGAGTGCTGGGATTAAAGGCGTGCGCCACCACGCCCGGCTCTGCCTCGACTTTTTAAGTACTGAGTTTACAGGTACACACTACTATACCTGGCACAAAGATTTTGGGGCATTTCATGATTTTCATGTTTGTAGACAGGGTTTTGTGCGTTTCAGGTTGGTCTAGAACTCCAGAGGAAATCAAGGATGACCTTGAACTTCTCTGCCTGACAGCATCTCTGGGAAAGTGCACTGAATGCTAGGGATTAACCAAAGACTTTGTGAATAGTAGGCAAACACTCTACCAACTAAGCTACACCCCCACCGCCTCCCTCTCCCCTTTTTGAGGGGGATGGAACTCAAGGCCTTGGACATGCTAGGAAAGTACTCTACCACTGAGTTACATCCCCAGTGTGAGACTTTTGACATGAGCTCAGATAGTTTTTCCATACCTAGCATCAGATTGGCAATTACTGAGCATTTTGGATACTGAATTTGCATTAGGTATTTCATCCTGTGGTAGAGGAATAGCTAAGTCATTCATTTAAATTCCACAGACTGAATATACATGTGTATAGAGACCAGTGACCACTGCACTTCACTTTTATGAGATGCTAAGGATCCAAACTCAGACTCGTGTGCTTGTTCAGTAAGTACTCTACTGACTGACCAATCATTCCCCTTATCACCAACACTTCTTTGAACCAGGAGCATGTTTACATACACAGTGCTGGGATATAGGTGGAGAGGAGAACCAAGCCACTTGGGCCTTCCACTTCCCTATACTGGAAACCTTGGGCTCCCTCCTGGCCTCTCTCATTCCCTATTTACATGCAGACCCTGGACAATTTTAGCTGTTAACAGCTTTCTGCTTCAGCTTTCTTTTTCCTTTAGCTCCAAGACTATGTAACCAATGGCACCTTAACAACGCTACTTGGTCACCTAACAAGGACTTCTGTAGTGAGAACTTTGGTTTCTTTAAAAAACAAAAACAAAACAAAAAAAAAAACCCACATAACTATCATAAGAATATATTTTCGTTAATCCAAGGTGTGGAATATGAGGCTGCTTTAGACTGTTCATAGTAGTTGACTATGATTTGCCTCATGCTCTCCTCGCAGGAGCACAGTTTTGCCACTGCAGATAATTTCTACAACTGTGTGACATTTGGAATTCTAGGAACTTTTCAGAGGGTAGATAAATGCTAGGGCCCCAGAGAGGTATGGTGGGTTGCTGGTTGTTGTTGTTGGTCTAAGTTTGCTAAGTAGTCAAAGAAGAAACAAGAAATTAGATATCCTGATGGTAAAGATCAAACTCGCCCCAAAGAACTCCCACTCAGCAGGAAGCAGTCTAATGATATCGGTGCCACTTTTCTGCCCCCTGACTTTATTCAGGGAGCTCTTTCCTTCCCCCTTATCCTTTTCCCTCTCATATATAGTATTAGGAGATTGAAAGGGTGGAAGAAAAGAGGTGGAGAAGGGTGAAAGAGATGAACCCGCAAAATAGCAAAGACCAGCTACACACCTCACACTCAACAAAACCAAAACCAAGTCTCTACCAAGCATGCCTGCCCTCATCCAATTTCCTTACCATGTACAGTAAAACCCAGTGCCATCCCACTCCTCTTAACTTCCAGCTAGCAAATAAAATCTGGTGCCTTGACCTTCATCACCCATCTAGAATCTATTATCTCCAAGTTTACAGCATCTCTCTACATGTCTTATTGAAGCAGGGCTCTTACCTTATGTTTCTTCAGGCTTCAACCCTCTTCAGTGCACTCTCAACAAAAAAGACAGTACAAGGCCAGCGAGATGGTTAAGCTCTTGCCTGATACCTGAGCTCAATCCCACATGGTAGAAAGAGAACTTTATCCTCTGACTTCCACTCTTTTGTTACTACATGTGTGCATGTGCACTACCACACACACACTCACACACACACACACATATTCACACACACACACATATTCACACACACACACTCTCTCTCTCTCTCACACACACACACACACGCACACACCTGCTCAGTAAGAGGGAACTCATGCCTGGGACTGGAAACCTAGCCATCCATCTACCTGGCTGGAGCTAACACCATGGGTCCTGGAGAACCTACAATTGTTACTTTACTACACCAGCATAATTCCTAACTACAGTCCAAGTATTTCCCCATATATCCACATTAAGTGTAGATCTCAGCCCTCAACAAGGGAACCTCTCTTTGCAACACATGGAAACCGTTACAAAAGAACAAACTGGCCAAAATGCAGAGAACAAGTGACCATGTGGTGCCCATCCCCAGCTGTTAAATCTTCAACACAAATCCTGCAATGAAGCTCAGGGACTATGGGGGAAGGCAGGGCCAAAAACCCTTAAGTCAGGAGAATGGGAAGTTTGCTGAGAGATCACATCTCTCAGAATATCAGAGAAGCTACCCAGAATCCAATTATCATAGCTGCTAAATAGACCTGAACAAGGTCAACACCAACAGGTATGCTAACATGGAAGGGGAACTCTCATGAGGCCCCAACCCCAGAAAAAGAACTACAGTCAACCAAGGAAAGGTGAGGGCAGGAGGAGAAAGTCTTCCTTTGAAGAGCCTCCCCAGTATCAAACAAGCAAATAACAATATACAGACTAAGCAGGTTTTATTTATATACTAAGGAATACAGGCACACGCACACACAGTGCAAGGAGGAAATGTATGGGAGGGGCTGGAAGAAGAAAGGGGAAAGGGAAAAATGATGTGATTATATTTTAATCTCAAAAGATAAATACAAATTATATAAGAAAAATGTTGGTTTTTTTTTAAAAATCCCAGAGCAAGTCTGTTAAATTTCATATACTCATCTCAAAACCTCCCAAGGAGTCGTACTCAGAATAAACTTGTGAGTCCTCACAGTGACCCAGCAAGGATTCACGACTGAACCTAAACAGTGTAGGCACTGTCTGCATGTGGGCATGTGCATGTGAGTGTGGTGCCCTAGGCACTGGGTCCCCTGGACTAGAGCCCCGGGGATTGTGGGCTACCTAACATAGGTACTAGGAACTGAACTGGTCTTCTAGAAGACCAGTAAGTTAGTTCTCTAACCACTGAACCATCTCTCCAGTCCTCCAGCTCACTGAACTCCCGGGCCATGAACCTCCATGCCACTTTGTTTTTGGTTTAGTCTCGACAAGAATGTACTTTCAGAGAGCAAGGGGAAGGTGTACTTAAGACGGGATGGAGGGGAGGGGGGAAGGGGAAAATAATGAATTACCTAAAAAAATTTCAAATATGCTTCCAAAGTGAGATTTTTTTGCCCATCCTGCTACAGTTCCAGTCACCTATAACCTAGCCCACATCACTCTCCCACATAAGCACCATTCAGGCCTATATACTTCTGGTCTTCTGTAGAGAATGTCAGAGGCCTCAGACAGCATTTCTTTTCCTTTGTCCATTTTTCTAGTCCAATGTCTAGATTGAAACTCCTGATACCCAATAACAAATGTAGTTTATAAAAAGATCAAGGTAGGTGGGGCAGTATGGCTCACACTTTTTAAGCCCAGCACTCCAGCACTTCAAGGCCAGCCTGATCTACATCCTGAGTTCTAGAACAGTGAGGGTTTTGTGGAGAGATACTGCTGAGAGAGAGAGAGAGAGAGAGAGAGAGAGAAACACAAACACAGCATACACAATTATAAGAACAACCAGAAGCAACATTACAAGGGTGGTGGGAGATCAGAGGGTAGATCATAAAAGGCCATCCAGAATTATATCAGGAGAAAAATTGCACCATCATACTGTATAAAAAAAAAAAAAGTGTTTTATCAGCATTAACACAAGTCTTCAAACACAGATGTCTTTTGAGTTTGATCTCACAGCAGCATTAAACACCCACTTAATTAATTGCAGCACTGGGGATGTATAAGCAAGCAGATATATTTCTGTGAGTCTTGGGTCGACATATCAGACAAGACTAAACAGTGAGGCCCTTGTCTTTAAAAAAAAAAAAAAAGTGGGGGAGAAGATAATTAAGTAATTCAATGTATTATCCCATTCCACACCTCCAGGAAGCACTGTGGTGTGACAGCTTCAGTTATTCATTCTAAAAAAAAAAAAAAAAATTATCTTCAAAAAATATACACCTGGCTTATGCATCTTGGCGAGTCAAGGTTCCTGCTTCCTCCAGCTATGGATGCCATAAACTACTGAAATGTGTATTAACTGTAGGCATTACTCCCAAGTAAGAGCCGACTACTTCTATAACACAGCTGTCAGAAGAAAACCATCAAAAGCAACGCCATTCAAGAAAAGTACAACGAAATCAGGTAGCCGGACTCCTTCACAAAGGAGTGGATTCTTGAAGGCAGGTCGCTCTTAAATTAAAAAAAGGAAAAAAGAAAAAGGAAAAAAAAAAAAAGAAAAAGAAAACCAAAAAAAAAAACCAACAACAACAACAACAACAAAAAAAAACGCTAACGCTGCTGAGGGAATGAGAGAACCTCTGTTGGGGGTGGGGTGGGTGGAGTGGGGTGGGGTGGGTATTTTTAGGGCTATTAGCAAACAACTTATTTGATAGATTTGCATCTCCAAGACATCTGGCCAACATAAACATAGAACCGCACTCTCCAGCTTCGGAAGCAAGAGTCAGTTAAAAAAAAAAAAACTAAACAAACAAACAAACAAAACCCACCCACACTTAACCCAATATTAGGACCCCAAGAAGTCCAAGTAGCATGTGACATCCGCTGTCAGAACAGGAGCGGGGCTCACCTACACAGGTTATTGAACTTCAAAGACAAAAGATGTGCATGTTGTGGTAGCTGGACCAGCGGCCAACAACTTGACAGAAGTTAAAGAGGTCGGCTCTTCAATGGACACCGCAAGGCCCAGCCCCGCGGCGCACGGGTCCTCCCCGGGCACCAGGGTGCCCGCGTCCTGATGCGTCCCTCAGACTCCCTGCCCTCACGCCGGCAGCCGTGAGCCCACAGGCTGGGACGCTCCCCGAGGGCCGCGGCCGGGCGCCGGAGGCCGAGGCGCTGACGAGTGGCCCCGCGAACCCGGTACGGAGCGCTGCGGGGAGGCGCGGCCGGCCCTGCCCAACACACCGGCCTCCGCTCCAGCGGGCGGCCACGGGAGCCCGCCCGCGACAGGGCAGGCGCCCGCCCTCCTTACCTGCGTCCATCTTCCCTGTCCGGCTGCCGACTGACCGTGCCGTCGCTCCGACGGACTACTGCGCGACACGGCGACGGGAAGCCGCGGCAGCCAAGCGCGGCGCAGCGGAAGCGCGGGCGTCGCCATCTCGCCGTACGGCGGTGGGCACGCGGGGGGTGGGGCCTCGGCGCGTGTGGTTCCTAACCGGACGCGGCCGCCCCGCCCCCGGCCCGCGCCGCCGCTTCGGAGCACCCGGGAGCTGGCCCGAGCTGCGCTCCTCCGGCGCCGCCATCTTTCCGTACAGACAGCCACCCGCGCATGTCTCGGTACGGACTCACCGCCCGCTGCGGCCGCGACGCCGGCGCCGTGGCTGGGCAGCCGGAGCGCAGCGTGGTGCGGGCGGCAGCGCGCAGCCATCTTGCCGTACGGCTCGGCCGCGGCCCACGTCCCGAGCTGTGTCGCCGCGCTCCCTCGGGGCGGGTCGGGCCAGCGGGCGGGCGGCAAGGATCGGAGCCTGGCGGCGCTCACGACCGAGGCCCGCAATGGTGATCTGCTGCGCGGCCGTGAACTGTTCCAACAGGCAGGGCAAGGGCGAAAAACGCGCTGTCTCCTTCCACAGGTACGCGGCCCGCCTCCGGGTCCGCCACGCCCCCGCCCTGGCCGGGCCCCGCGGGGAAACTGAGGCCGCGCGGCGGGCCGAGCTCCGGGAACCGGGAGTGGGGGGCCAGCTAGCCGAGGGTAACTGTGGGAGGTGGACGGGTCGTGGAGCTTTATGACCTTGGCTTGGACTGCCGGCTTTGGGGACCAGCACGGCCATGCCTCGGGCAGAGCGGCCGGAGGCCCCCTCCGCCACCTCCACCAACGGGCGTCGCACTGATTTGGGCTGGCCCTGCCAATTTCAGGAGTATTCTGCAAGGGCGCCTTCTCGGGTTAATCCTGCTCTTTGCTTTCGGGCAGTTCTCCACTCTTGCCTCGGCGGGGCAAGCCCGCCTGGAGGTGTGTGGCAGGAGTGCGGCCCGGCGCACGCAGCTCTACTTCCTGCATCCATATCCCTCATCGCTTTCCTATGGGGTCCTACGGCCCAGGCACTGGCACCGATCACCTCCCGCATCCTGCACTCTGGCAGAGGCCCGGGGGATGACCGTGGAAAGGGCTTTCCAGGGGCTTCTCGGGTGGCCCTTGTGCGGGCCGCGCCTTCCAAAGGCTTTCGAGACTCCCTCAGTTGGTCCTCTCCTGTGATTTCCAACAGGAGTGAACAGCGAGCGAAGGGACTCTGCCTTGGAAGTCACTTCGCACATCCTGCCACCTCTTAGTACTTGGTGTTAAAATTTAAAGGTGGGAATGGCACGTGTCTGTTGAAAGTTCACAGGGTTACATTAAGTCTCCAGTCCTTACGACCTGGTTTAAAACAAAACCTAGTAACGTTAAACAATCTTACAAGTCAACCAGAATGTTTCCATAACAATCCCACTTAGAACATACCCCAGAAGAAGTTTTGTTAACAGTTTTTGAAAATGAGACAGTGTTGCAAGGACTGATGTTGGCCTCCCCATGTTCTGACATGGTATGTGGGTAGACAGTGCCCAAATTGGGGCGGGGAAACTCCAGAAATCTAGCTCACAAAACACTGATAAAGGTTAGAAGATCACATTGCTTACAACGTCCAGAACCATCCTATTAGGGCCAGTCTTGGTCCACAGCAAGTTCCTCGAGACTGGAAAAGCTCAGGTGGAGCTCTTAGCACCTGAGAAAGCCTACCATGTGTAGTCAGTTTGGTCTCACAGATCTTGCCTAAGTGACCATTAAATAGCTTCATTAGATGAAGGAAGAAATTACTAAGCATGTTATTGAACATCTAATTTTTTTTCCCGTTTTCCTCTTACGACATAAAATACTACATAAAATTTACCATTTTTGTCTTTGGGGTGTTTTGGTGTGTGTGCACAGGCGCATGTCTATGTGTGTGTGTTTTGAGACAATGTCTCATTGAATTGCCTTATTGGCCTACATCGCATTGTTTTAGTCTGCTGGTCTTGTAGATGTCTTCCTCTGCCTCCCAAGCTCTGGAAATACAGGCATGAGCCACCAGGAACAACTGGGTTTTTTGTTTGTTTGTTTGTTTGTTTGTTTGTTTTGGTCTTTTCAGAAATCTGCCTGCCTCTACCTTCCAAGTGCTGGAATGAAAGGGGTGGGCCACCACCACCTGGCCTTGGATTGTTTTTTTGTTTGTTTGTTTTTCTTTTGAGTCAGTGTCCCTTTTTCCACAGCCCTGACTGTTCTGGAACTCATTTGTAGACCAGGCTGGCCTTGAACTCTCCTGCCTGTGCCTCCCAACTGCTAGGATTAAAGGTTTACACTACCACCCTAACCTATGACTGGCACATTCAGCATAACTTCCCAAAGGTTTACCCAGGCTCCTAAAGGAAGTTTTGCTGCCTACTAAGAGAAATACCTAGGCGAGACATACAAAGCACTCTTACCAGGAAGCTATGCTCCCTGCTCTTTTTTCTGTTCTTTTCTTTTGTTTGTCTTGCTTTGAGGCAAAAATCTCAGCAGAGACTGGCCTTATGTGTAGCGAAGGATGACACTGAACTCTGCCAGATAGGCCTTGGACTCACTCTATAACTAGGCAGATGTTAGCCATAGGATCCTCCTACCTCAGAGGAACCGATGTCACGGTTGTGCACCATTAGGCCTGGCTAGAGCTTTTGGGTCATTATGCTAAAGCTCATTCCTATACTCTTAGCTACTTGAGCTCAGCTGTGGTTGGTATTTAGCTGGGCCTCCTGGTCTCTTGCTCCCAGCTCTCTTGCCTGGCTTCTCATTAGGGTTCTAACACCCAGAAACATACTTTTCAGGTACCAGATGATTTGGTCAGTGGTCCACTGATGAAAGGTTTGGTTTTTTGTTTTTTTGACAGGGTTTCTCTGGACAGCCCTGACTGTCCTGGAACTCACTCTGTAGACCAGGCTGGCCTTGAACTCAGAAATCTGCCTCCCAAATGCTGGGATCAAAGGCATGCGCCACCACTGCCCAGAGTGAAAGCTATTTCTTGTTGTCTGGATCCTATCTGCTGTCTCTGATTATCCTTTGTGCGCCGGGTCATTTGCCACACCTATGAGTAATATCTGTAACCCTAATGGACTTTCTATGCCTACCCTTGCTCTGAATAAGGATACAGAGAGACTTATATTCATTACTATAAGCTTTGGGCACTCTATCTGGCAGATTCTCAGTTATTCCAACCCAACAACAACTGGCCTGGCCCACATCCCGCCACGTGACACGTTACCTGTCCATCTTAGTCTCATCCTAGCATCTGCTCCTTCATCCATGTCAGGCAGGGACTCAACTTCACATTCCTGCCTGAGACTCTGTATTTCACCCCGGAAGTCCCGCTTTAACTCTCCAGCCCATCTATTGGTTGTTCACCTCTTTATTTGACCAACCAAAAGACTGTGGAGATCCATGTTTACAAAATACTGAGGCAGGGCATGCTTCATAATAATGACAATACCAAAGTCGGGCTGTAATCTGATCTCTGCCAGCACAGAAATTAGCATCTTAATAATACAAAGATAATCTTTACACAGTGCACAAAAAAAAAAAATCACTCCAACCAACATCTCCTCTATTCCCTATCTATAAACTCCTTGTCCTAAAATACATACATTAGGACTTTTCCTTTCCATTTCAGAAAGGACCTATAAGATGGTCCTGAAATCCTTATTAGGTTCTAAGCAGATAATGTCAGTACGTGTTTGGCAGCTTTGCAGAAATACTTGATTTGCTTTTATTGATGATAGTTTTAGAAGAAAGCATGTCAATATTTCTAAGTACTTTGTCATTTGTCTTGAAGGTTTCCCCTAAAGGACTCCAAACGACTGATCCAGTGGTTAAAAGCTGTTCAGAGGGATAATTGGACCCCGACTAAGTATTCATTCCTCTGTAGTGAGCATTTTACCAAAGACAGCTTCTCCAAAAGACTGGAGGACCAGCATCGCCTGCTGAAGCCCACGGCTGTACCCTCTATTTTCCATCTGTCAGAGAAGAAGAGGGGGGCTGGAGGACATGGCCATGCTAGGAGAAAGACCACAGCGGCCATGAGGGGCCACACAAGCGCAGAGACAGGGAAAGGAACCATAGGATCTTCACTGTCTTCAAGTGATAACTTGATGGCCAAGCCAGAGTCCCGAAAGTTGAAGCGAGCTTCTCCACAAGATGATGCAGCCCCCAAGGCCACCCCAGGTGCTGTCAGCCAGGAGCAGGGTCAGTCTCTGGAAAAAACTCCAGGAGATGACCCGGCTGCCCCATTGGCCAGAGGCCAGGAAGAGGCACAAGCGTCTGCTACAGAGGCTGACCACCAGAAGGCCTCTTCCTCCTCCGCCGCCGACGCTGAGGGGGCAGACAAGAGCGGCATTTCTATGGACGACTTCACAC
Source organism: Mus caroli (assembly GCF_978045245.1). Classification (NCBI taxonomy): domain Eukaryota; kingdom Metazoa; phylum Chordata; class Mammalia; order Rodentia; family Muridae; genus Mus; species Mus caroli. The sequence continues at coordinate 90,295,655 of NW_028227256.1, read as the reverse complement.
CTCCGGGATCTGGCGCTTGCAAGTTCATTGGCTCACTTCATTCATATAGTTTCTCCTCCAAGCACACGCGAGAGAGGCCGTCTGTCCCTCGTGAGCCAATGGACCGAAAGAGGCTGAAGAGAGAGATGGAGCCAAGGTGCAGTGGGAATAGTGTGGCCCAGAGTCCCCCAAGTTCCTCACTTACAGCAACCCCTCAAAAGGCTTCCCAGAGCCCCTCCGCGCCTCCAACTGATGTAACCCCTAAGCCAGCAGCAGAAGCTGTGCAGAGTGAGCATAGTGATGCCAGCCCCATGTCCATCAACGAGGTCATCCTGTCGGCCTCGGGGGCCTGCAAGCTCATCGACTCCCTGCACTCCTACTGCTTCTCCGCTCGGCAGAACAAGAGCCAGGTATGCTGCCTGCGGGAGCAGGTCGAGAAGAAGAATGGAGAGCTAAAGAGCCTTCGGCAGAAGGTCAGCCGATCTGACAGCCAGGTGCGCAAGCTGCGGGAGAAGCTGGACGAGCTGAGAAGAGCGAGTCTCCCCTACCTCCCCTACCTAAGTGGCCTGCTGCCCCCCAGCCACGGTCAGTACTTAGCCAAGTGCTCCCATGCCTTCCTTACGCGGAATAGGGGAGGTTCTCCTGCTGTGTGTCAGGTCTCTCTGGGCTCCACATTTCTGTGCTTGCTCTCAGTGGTCATTGTTCAGCAGCAGACCTAGTCACAGAGAAGGGCAGGAAGATTTAGCATTGCGGGTAGCCAGATGTGGCGGCCCATACCTTTAATCCCAGTGCCCAGAAGGCAGAGGCAAGTGCATCTGTAAGTTCTAGGCCAGCCTGGTCCACAGCTCAAGGTCAGCCAAGGCTGTATGGTGAGGCTTATGTCTCTAAAAGCAAAAGAATGATTTTATATATTTCAAGTGTGCCTTTAGAGTAAGGACAGTGTGGATAGTGTTCAGCACATATGGGACACTCTTCTGACTGCATTCACTTTATCTGAATCCGCATTGGTCAGTGCGGGTGTGACGCACAGACCTGGCTGCTAGAGCAAACATTTCAGTGTCTCCTGGACCTCAGTGGAGATAGTGAAGCCTGTGATTTTTTTTTCCCACAAGCTGACCTGGGTGTACTGCTTTTGTAATTCTTTTTGTGTGTGTGTGTGTGTGTGTGTGTGTATTCAGAATCCCAGTAAAGACCTGAGCCTTTCTCTTTTTTTTTTTTTTTAATTAGGTATTTTCCTCAATTACATTTCCAATGCTATCCAAAAAGTCCCCAATACACTCCCCCCCCCCAGTCACCCACCCCCACCCCTTGGCCCTGGCATTCCCCTGTGCTGGGGCATATAAAGTTGGCAAGTCCAATGGGCCTCTCTTTCCAGTGATGGCCGACTAGGCCATCTTTTGATACAAATGCAGCTAGAGTCAAGAGCTCTGGGGTACTGGTTAGTTCATAATAATGTTCCACCTATGGGGTTGCAGATTCCTTTAGCTTCTTGGGTACTTTCTCTAGCTCCTCCATTGGGGGCCTTGTGATCCATCCAATAGCTGACTGTGAGCATCCACTTCTGTGTTTGCTAGGCCCCAGTGCTTTTGTAATTCTTATCCCTGATGTTGCTGTGACTGCTAATACAGAACTTTGTGAACAGCCAGCAGTATTGATATTGTTTCTGTTTCAGTTTTCATTATTATTATGTTGCTACTTTCTCCTTGCTTTGGTTTTACTTCTGGCTTTTGCAAAGTTTCATAACATGAAGCCATTCTCCCTATGGCCTGTTCTGGACTTGCTGTATGCTACACATATTGGTCACCAATGTTTTGTCAACTCAGCCGTGAAGGTTTCTTACTCCTGGAGCTATTTGAATTGTGGTGATGGGCTCTGAAGGGAATAGGTTAGTAGAGGGGACATATAACTTGGAGTTATTTTAGATTCTATTATTATGAGGTTAGTGCTAGGCTGTCTTTAAGCCTGCTTTTTGAAATGTTGAGATGTCATTGTGGCTGGCATGGTGGTTTGAACTTGGGTCATCAGACTTGTGGATAAGTGTCTCAACTTTTGACTTGGGTTCAGAAATGTGCTGTACCCTCACTGGTTACATTGTTCTTTTCCTGAGCTGAGACTGAAATCTCCCTGGTATGAGTCAGCAGATTGTTGCCTAACTTCTTGTACTCAGTCAGCTGATTGCTAGAAAGGTGAGGCACACTCTTACTGCAATTCCGGAGGTACCTATTTCTTCTATGTGTCTGTCAAGTTAATGGTTTTGGTTAAGTCTTTTTACACTTTTACAGGGTCCGACCATGTAGCCCAGGCTAGCCTTGAACTTGTGGTTATCCTCCAGCCTCAACCTCTCAAGTACTAGTATTACACACTTGCATCACCACACTTGACTGTATATGTCAACTTTTGCTTTAGACTTGAAAACTTTGTTTGAGGGGGCTGGAGAGATAGCTCAGCAGTTAAGAGCACTGACTGCTCTTCCAGAGGTCCTGAGTTCAAATCCCAGCAACCACATGGTGGCTCACAACCATCTGTAATGGGATCTGACGCCCTCTTCTGGTGTGTCTGAAGATAGCTAAAGTGTACTCATTGTATATATAAAATAAATAAATAAAATCTGGGGGGGGGGGGGCGCTGGAGAGATGCCTCAGCGGGTAAGAGCACTGACTGCTCTTCCAAGGGTCATGAGTTCAAATCCCAGCAACCACATGGTGGCTCACAACCATCCTTAATAAGATCTGATGCCCTCTTCTGGTGTGTCTGAAGACAGAGCTACAGTGTACTACATATAATAATAAAATAAATCTTTAAGAAAAAAAAATCTTGGTGGGGGGGAGAAAACCTTGTTCGATATGTCTATTTCACTAACATGGCAAACCTTTCTCCCATTTAAAGACCTCATTTTTTGAGCCTAGGTCTCACTGTGTTGCCCAGGCTTCATTCCAGCTTTCTGTCCTACCTCTGATCTAGCTCTGTGATTTTTTTTTTTTTTTTCGAGACAGGGTTCTCTGTATAGCTCTGGCTGTCCTGACCTCGAACTCAGAAATCCGCCTGCCTCTGCCTCCCAAGTGCTGGGATCTGGAGTCTTAAGACTTAGTCCCTGCTCCAAGTTCAAGGCTTCCCTCCTCCCTCCTCCCTTCCTGCCTCCCTCTCTCCCTTCTGCCTCCTGCCGACAGTGTAGCCAAGTCTGGCCTTGAACTACTATCCTCCCGCCTCACCCTTCCCCTCCCAAGTGCTGGCTGGAAAGATAGGCTTGGGCCACCAAACCTACCTGAATAATACTTTTCTGCCCTCTTAATTTCATATGTCTCTTAATTTTATAGATACATTTTAATTGAACTTAAAAGTTGTTTTATAAAGGACTTTAACCTATTTATCATTATCAATAAGTTGGGAATTTTATTTTTAGCCTTTCCCTTTTTGTTGTTAATGTGTCTGTCTGGTTTTATAGCTGGTCTTACACTGAAGCTCTATCTGGCTTGGAGACCTCAAACTCAGCACTCCTCTGGCTGTGACCTTAGAGCCTTAGTGTTGCAAGTATGCCACCACACCCAATTTGTTACTTTGTTTTAGAAACAAACATTTAATCCTGGGTGTGGTGGTATACATGCCTTCAGGATGCAAAAACAAGAAATTCAAGATTTCAAGACCATACAGGGCTACAGGAGACCCTGTCTCAGAAAGGAAAAAAACAAAATAGAACTATGTGTATATATGCATTCATCTTTCTGTGAATGTAGATAGCTGATCAGCTAATGCCTCCCTAGGTCAGATAGTCCAGGGTCTTGGTTTGTATTGCTTGTTTTTTTTCCATCTTCAAGTAACCATTATATATTTAGTTTTAAAAATTATATTCTACTGGTTACTTTATTCACCACTGTGTAACTATCTAAGTTTGTCATTTTTGGAAATATCTAGTGGCTTATATGTTTTGTTGTTGGTTTTAATGCACCACTACCTGGCTAAGTTTATTTTATTCGTGGATCTGTGTCTGCTGGTGTCAGCAGGGATCAGAAAAGAGCATTGGATAGGGATTTGAACCATTATCCTGAAGAGCAGCAAGTGCCCCTAACCAACCAGCCGTATCTCCAGCCCTTTCTGTTTGATTTTGAGAAGATTCTCTCTGCTCTGTAACTTGTTATATAGAGGTTTGCTAGCCTCCAACAGAGAGCCTGCCCTGCCTCCTGAGTACTGGGGTTAAAGGCGTGTGCCACCATGCTCGGTATCTGATAATTTTTTTATTTGTTTTTTGAAGTTCATGTTCTTTTTTTTTTTTTAATTTATTTTTATTATATATAAGTACACTGTAGCTGTCTTCAGACACTCCAGAAGAGGAAGTCAGATCTCATTACAGATGGTTGTGAGCCACCATGTGGTTGCTGGGATTTGAACTTTGGACCTTCGGAAGAGCAGTCGGGTGCTCTTACCCACTGAGCCATCTCACCAGCCCGAAGTTCATGTTCTAGTGCAGCTTTGAGAACGGGCCAGTTTGTGATTGGCAGGTTTTGTTTTTTGTTTGTTTTCCCTTGAATTTAAAAGAACCTTTCCGGGCTGGTGAGATGGCCCAGTGGGTAAGAGCACCCGACTGCTCTTCCGAAGGTCCGGAGTTCAAATCCCAGCAACCACATGGTGGCTCACAACCATCTGTAATGGGATCTGACGCCCTCTTCTGGAGTGTCTGAAGACAGCTACAGTGTACTTACATATAATAAATAAATAAGTCTAAAAAAAAATTTGGCTAACACTAGACATTCATAAGACAGTTCCTCTCAACACTCATCTGGCTCAGGATGTCTACAATTCACAGGTAGAGAAATGCTGACCTATTTAATGAGTAGCTGTTGTCTTCTGTAGGAGTCTTTAAATCAAATGAATACGAAGAATATTTATGTAGGATTAGTTATAGTGCCACATGCGTGTAATCTTAGCTCTTAAAAGGTAGAGGCAAGGGATCAGGAGTTCGAGGCCAGCCTGGCCTACGTAGTTATAGACTATACTGGGTTACATAGTGAGACCTGTCTCAAAAAAAAAAAAAGAAAAAAAATAAAAGAACCTTTCCAGTCTGATTTGAAGGAATTATTCTGTATCTGTCTCTTATGCCAGTTAGACTTTAGTTAGCTTATACACGACTTGCCCCTTCTTACAGAGCAGTAAGAGTTCTTCTGGCCTTGGGTATGTAGATCGCCACCCCTTACATCTGGTGTGGATCTTGTCACACTTGTCTTGTGTGTTCTTTGACCTAAAAGCTCAGATTTCAAATGTGGAATGTTGTTGTTTGTTCTGTCTTGGTGTGTTGGAAAAGGATGGGTTGATTTATGCAGCAGCATCACTCAGTGAGGTTGAGATTGCCCTCTGCTGCGTAGGAACAGCGCCAAGAGCTACCAGAAGATAAAGAGGAAGGACTACAGTAGTCAGAGGTGCTGGGCTGGAACCCAAGAAGGAAAAGATTATCCAGGGCAGAAGACAGAGCCTAGAGCTAGGCCTGGACACTGAGGAGAATGGTCCCTCTTCCCTACAGGAGCCAAGACCTGGGACACTGGCTGCTGGGGGGGAGTGGGGCATAAGATGTACTCAGGTACCACCATGGGGCTTTGAAAAGGACCCATCCTAAAACTGGGGTATGAGATCTGAGAGTGTGAGGGACTGGCTGAAGGACACAGCTGGCTCTTTCCAGAAGAGCTTAGGAGGGCAAGGGGCTCTGGGCTGTGTGAGGAAAGGTGACTATGTCCGGTTGTCATAGGGTGGAGGGGTGGAACCCAGTGGAGGGTAGTGTAGGAAAGGTGAGCGGTGATGCAAGATCAGGGACAGTGATCTCTAACAAAGCCAGTTAGCCTTGATGGGAGAGTCTGTGGACAGTAGCCTAAAGGGACATGGCCCTGAGGGAGAGTCCTGTTTTCCAGTGGTGAGAACCACTTGCCTTGCAGGCAAGGCCCTAGTGAAGTATGAAGTTGAAATCTCAACCTGGGAATGGGATGGCGGGCAGGGGTCAAGTAGTCTCTGCCTGTGTCCCTTCTCTGTCAGTGATGCAAGGCCCGGCTTGTGAGTCTGAAGGTTCTGAGCAGGAGCTCTTGAGAGGACTCCAACCTTGGACCCCTGGCCTGTCAGCTTGCCGCTGTTGGTGTTGGTTTCTTGCTCTGGCTGGTCTCTACTCAGGTGGATTCCTTCACGGAAGAAGGATTGCCTTGGTCACTTCAGTTTTAAATGAAGACTGAAGATGGCTGTCCATATGTTTATTCATTACTTTTTATTAGCCAGTCCTTTTATTTGTGGCCAATTTTACCCGAAGTGGCAGATTCTCCTGAGACACGGTTCCTCTGGCCTCTTAGACCCTGACTTCAAGTTGGTTCCCAGAATGTGTGTGGTTTTCTGTGGCCTGTTAGGGTGATGTTTTCTGTCATTGCCTGCTTGTCCTTCCTGACTGCCACCACTCATCCTTTGACTTATCTGGAGGGTTTCAGAGTTGGTTTTTTATGTTGAGAGAGAGAGAGAGAGAGCACTCACCCATATGCCACAGTGCATGTGTGGAAATCAGAAGACAACTTGTAGGAGTCATTCTCTGTCTACCTAGTAATTAAGGCAGGTCTCTCTTGCACCTGCTGTACTGCGTACTCCAGACTGATCGTAATCCCAGCTCTCCACAAGTAGAGGCAGGTGAATCTCTGAGTTCCAGGCTAGCCAAGGCTTTATAATGAGACCCTGTCTCCAAATACCAAACAAAAAGAAAAAACCAGGCAGTGGTGGCGCATGCCTTTAATCCCAGCACTTGGGAGACAGAAGCAGGCGGATTTCTGAGTTCGAGGCCAGCCTGGTCTACAGAGTGAGTTCCAGAACAGCCAGGGCTACACAGAGAAACCCTGTCTCCAAAAACCAAAAGAAAAAGAAAAAGAAAGAAAGAAATGCTAAGATTACAGATGGGCATTACTAAATCCAGATTTCTATATGGGTCCCAGGGATTGTATCAGGCTTGTACAAATATTTTTTTTGTACAAATATTTTACTCAATGAGCCATCTAATTGGCCCCCTGAATTACCCATGCCACCCCTTAAAATCCAAGTTCTTGATGGAATATTTGTCTCTGAATCAAGCACTTTTCAATCATTTCCCTTAGTTTGATCATTTAATTCTTGTTTCAAAACAAAACGTGTGTTTTTGTTTTACTGTGTATAGGGGAAAAGTATATGTGTGTCACATGGCCCAAATATGGAGGTAGAGGGACGACTCAGTTCTCTTACACTCTTAGTTCTCTCACTATACTCTATATCTACCTAATTATTTACTCTCTGTCTACCTAATTATTTGGGTTTATTTATTTATTTACTTACTTATTTACTTATTTTATGTATGTGAGTACACTGTCACTCTCTCAGTCCCACCAGAAGACGGCATCGGATCCCATTATAGATGGTTGTGAGCCACCATGTGGTTGCTGGGAATTAAACTCAGGACCTCTGGAAGAGCAATCTTAACCACTGAGCCATCTCTCCAGCCCTAGATCTCTCTTGTTCCTGCCGTATTGCATACTCCAGGCTAGCTGACTGAAGAGAGCTTCCAAGTGATTCTCTTGTCTCCTTTAAGGGAACAGAGAATGCAGGTCCTGGAGATTGAACAGGTCTTCAAGTTTGTCATCAAGTGCCCTCACCAGTCTTTGGTTTTGTTCGTGACGCAGAGTAAGGGTATATACCCTAGGACCAATGCCATCAAAACCTTCTGCCTCCTGAGTGCCATACTACAGGCCTGCTTTGCACTCAGATTTTTTTTTTAGGTTTATTTTATTACTTAATGGAATGATGGGTTTGCCTGCATGAATGCATGTGCACCACGTGTACAAGTGAGGCCAGAAGAGGGCATTGGATCCCTAGGAACTAGGGTTATAGTTATAAGCTGCCATATGGGTGCTGGGAATTGAACCATGGTTCTCTGCAAGAGCTTCAAGTGCTCTTAACCACCGAGCCAACTGTCCAGCCCAGATTTTCTTTTAATATGTGATGTTTTTATTGCCCATAGAGTGTGAAACAGAATCTCATTGTCTACTTGTCCATCTCCCCTCTCTTAGGAAATAGGATGACCACTTTACAGTCAGCTTCCTTCACTTAGCTCTGTGTGTGTGTGTATGTGTGTGTGTGTGTGCGCGCGCGCGCGCGCGCGCGTGCTTGGTTTTGTTTTTACGTGGGTTCTGGCCACCAAATTCTGGTTCTCATGCTTTCAATGCAAGCATTTTACTGACTGATAAAGCTCCAGCTCCTTAAAGATTTATGTATTTATTTTATGTATGAGTGCTCTATCTGTACGCCAGAAGAGGGCACCAGATCCTGTTATAGATGGTTGTGAACCACCACATAGTTGCTGGGAATTGAACTCAGAACCTCTGGAAGAGCAGCCAATGCTCTTAACCATTGAGCCAGCCCCCTCCCAGCCCCCTCCCAGGCCCATTTTATTAAGTTGTTCTTTCCCCTTTTGTTGAGTTTTCTAAGTTCCTCAGTTAAGTCTTTCATGAATGTATGTGTTTTACAAAGATAGACCTTCTCCCAGTCTGATCTGCCTGGTCCCTTAACAGAAGGCTTTGGCAGAGCAAGGGCTTGTTGTTTCTTGTTGGTTGGTTGATTGAGGTGCTCGTGATTAAACCAGTGGCTTTGCCTGTGCCACATACTTGCAATGTTCCCGGGCATGGATGCTTTCAATTTTATTTTTAAATTTATTATATATGTATATGTGTGTGTGTGTGTGTGTGTGTGTGTGTGTGTGTATATATATATATAGAGAGAGAGTGTGTGTGTTTTTGCCTGCAGGTATGTCTGTGCATGCCTAATGCCTACCAGGGCCAAAGAGGTTATTGGATCACCTGGAGTTACAAACAGCTGTGAGCCACTATGAATGGCTTGCCAGGAAGATGGGGTATCCTTCACTTTGTCTCAGAAGTATGTATGAGATGGTGACTGGAAATGCTACCTTTTGGCCTGGCGAGGTTCGTTGTCTCCAGTCCCACTCCTTTGGTGGAGGTTTGCTAAGGACTGTTTGTCTCCTTTCTTGAAGGTCAGGGTCCAGGCACGAACTGTTAAGTGCTGAGTTTGTAAATGGTCAGTCAAAGGTAGGCTGCTGTTGGAGCATAGTGGTAGGCCATGCCAGTGCTGGAGGGTGCTGGGACATTGAGGCCAGTCTATTAAAAGAACAGGGTCTCAGTATTGTTACTTTGGTTTTTATGCAGTTTATTTTGTTTTTTAGGTTTGTTTTATTTTCTATCCTGTTCCCCACCCCCACCCCAGACCCCGGAAGGGAGTTCTCTCTCCTTATCCGAGCTGAGTGGGCTGCCAGGGCCCTGCTCATTCTTTCTTATCAGTTCCTTCCTATGTGGGTCATGCTTTGGGGATTACTTCTAAAAGCTCTTAGCTAAATCAAGGTTACCTAGATTTTCTGTGTTGTTTCAGGGAGTTTTATAGCTTCGTATTTTCACATTTGGGTCTGTGGTCCATTTTGAGATAATTTTATAGTAAGACTTGGAGGCTGACTGCTTTGCCTGTTTTGCTTTCAGTGTGGTGGTCATGACTATAGATCCTTTCCCCTTCCACATAGCCTTTGAACCATTGTCATTGTCTCCAGAGCATCTGATGAGACTTTGACATGCCCGGTGTAACAACATTGCTTCTTCTTCATAAAACCTTGCCATTTACTCAGACTCTATGTTGTCATTTACCTCGTCTGGTACTTTCCCTCCACACTTACACACAGTTTTATGAAAGTAAAAGATGGCTGAGCAAGAAAAGGGACTTGTTGCCACGGTTGACCTGAGTTTAGCCCCTAGGGACCACAAGGTGGAAAGGAGAAAGCAGACTTCCAAACGTGCACTTTGGCACACAAATGCGCGTGTGTGCGCACACACACACACACACACACACACCACATGTACACTAAATAAATAAATGTTAAAAATCATACATACATGTTTCATGTATATGTATTTCATTAGATTTATATCTATATAGTCCCCTTTGATGCAAATATGAATTTTATAGGTTTAATTATAAAAATTCCAGTTGCTTATTGATAGCATACAGGAAAGTGAATAATTTTTATCTGTTAGCACTGTATCCTAAATTCTTGCTATAATTGCACATTAGTTCCACAAGTTTTTTGTAGATTCCCTGAGTTTCCTGCAGTTTTATTTTATATCATTGATAGACAAGGACACTATTTTTGCTTCCCAATCTGTGTCTTTATTTTTCCTTCCTACTCTGTGTTTTTATGACCTTTTCTTCTGTTGTCCTAGCTGGGACCTAGGGTGATGTTAAAGAACAGCATCTTTATATTGGTCCTGAGCTTGGAGGAAAGCTTTTGGCTTCTCCCTCCCCATGTGTGTCATTGTGATATAATAAGTATGTGGCGCAGAGCTCCTGAAACCTTCGCTATGTGTGTTAGGGATGAGAACAGCAGCTTCAGCTAATGAGCCTGTTGAGTCATAGCTGAGTTTGTGCTAATGTGGTCTCTCCGTGACAAGTAAGGCTGGTCACCACAGAAGCCAACCCTGCCATTGGAGGGGTGGAACTGAAGCCTGCACTGAGGCTCTGGCCTCAACAACAACAACCAATGATCTGGTCATCAGAGCCTGTGCAGGCAAATATGCACAGGTACTGAGAAGCTGGCCTGCTAGGAGAGAGGACCTCTGCACCCACCCCTGGCCTTGTGACATTTAAGTTTGTTGTGTTTTGTGGCTCAGAAGGTGATCTTTTTTGGTTACTATTCCATGTGAACTTGAGAATAATATACAGTGTATGTTGGGTAGAGCAGTGTATTGTTGGGTAGAGCAGTCTTAGATGTTGATTATGGCCCTGTGCAATGATTAAAGTTTTAAATAGTTGGATCTGCCCTTTTCTGGCAGGGGTCTCGACTGTCTTTTTCTCTAGGTGTTTATCTGCTTCTCCAACAATCCTGTCATGCTCGTCTCATACATTTCAATGTTCTGATATTAAGGACGCTCACATTAAAGACTGGTTCCTTCACTTTTGAGTTGAAACTTTATTATATAATACCCTGGTAGGGTTTGCTTGTTTCTAAGACAGGGTTTTTCTGTGTAGTCCTGATTGTCCTAGAACTCAGAGACGACCTGCCTCCATCCCCTAAGTGACTAAAGGCTCCCACCACCACCACCCTCCTTTAGCTTTTTTTTTTAAGTGTTAACATGACACATCTTATTTTCTTTGTGTTTCCTGTGCAGTTCAGACTAACCTTGAACTTGATATTCTGCCTGGTCCTCTGAAGTATGACCTTGTCTTTTTTTTTTTTTTTTTTTTTTTTTTTTTTTGGTTTCTCGAGACAGGGTTTCTCTGTGTAGCCCTGGCTGTCCTGGAACTCACTTTGTAGACCAGGCTGGCCTGGAACTCAGAAATCTACCTGCCTCTGCCTCCTAAGTGCTGGGATTAAAGGCGTGTGCCACCACCGCCCGGCTGACCTTGTCTTAAGGAAGGAAGGAAGGAAGGAAGGAAGGAAGGAAGGAAGGAAGGAAAGAAAGACAGACCGACCCTGGGTTAGATCCTAATCATGGCAGAAAGAGAGAAGAGACTCCACATACCCACATACTTCTGATGTTCTTTCTTTTTATTTGGGCTTGAGTTTCTGACCTAAAGGTCCATTTGGAATACATTTCCTCAATCTTTACTTTCTTCCTTGCCTCTGACGAGTGTTTTAACTGGCTTCGGAATTACAAATGCTTTTTTTAATATTTTATTTATTTATTATATGTAAGTACACTGTAGCTGTTTTCAGACACTCCAGAAGAGGGCATCAGATTTCGTTACCGATGGTTGTGAGCCACCATGTGGTTGCTGGGATATGAACTCAGGACCTTTGGAAGAGTAGTTGGCACTCTTAACCACTGAACCATCTCACCAGCCCCACAAAGGCTTTTTTTATTGTTATTATTGTAGCTGGTCAATGAGGGTGCACACCTTTAATCCCAGCACTCATGAGGTAGTGGCAGGCGGATTTCTGTGAGACTGAGGCCAGCCTGGTGTGCGCCACCACTTCCTAGCTTTGTTTTGTTTTTAATATATGGGGCTGTTAGGTGTTATTAGAAATAATGAGCCCAAGGAATGGACATAAAAGTTTTTACCAGACCAGAGTTGATTACGAATTTTAATGGACAGAAACAAAGTTGGTGAATTGTCAGAGAGAGAATAGCTCCCTAAAGGGTAAATGGTGAGTTCTAGAGCAGTTAAGAGACATGACCTGTCTCCTGGGCTGTATGTAGGTCATGTTTGAATAGCTGTGAGAAGGACAGCTCCCTACCTTGTTGGGTAGGAAGTTTTATAACACCACTTGTCTTTCCTGAGACAAATTCAGGTGCTAATTGTTTGTATAAGATATTACAAGACTTTTCTTTGAAAAAGTGTATTATTATTACACTTCTTTTTAAATGTATGTGTGTGCGAATACATGTACCACAGCACACTTGTGGCAGTCAGTCTAAGGACAACTTGAAGGAATCCATTCTTTTGTGGTTCCCAGGGATTGAACTCAGGTCATCAGGCTTGGCAGCAAGCGGCTTTACTCACTGAGCCATCTCACTGGTCCCACAGAATTTATTCTGTTTATCAGAAATGTGTTTCTGAACATGCAAGCTTTTATGTCTCTCTCCCACACGTGTCCTGTCTCTTGACTTTTCCTTTATAAGTCCCAAAGAATTTAGGCTTTTCTTTTGAAGCAGTAAATGCCTAGACATAGGCCACATCTGATCACTTGTTTTTTACAAATGAGATCTTGCTTGATCTATAGTAGTAAAATATACTGTTACTGGCAAGATATTTAGAATATCTAACTTAAATTACCTGGAGGCATTGTTTTTAAAGTGTGAAATTAACAATTTTATTCTCACAGACGTAACTAATCCTTTAGATATGGTTGTCTCGTGTGTATGAGTGCTTTGTCTGCATGTATGTTTGTATGTTCATCACCCTCAGAGGTCAGAAGAGGGGTTGGATAGCCTAGAACTGGGGTTAATGGTTGTGAAACACCATGTGGGTGCTGGAAGCCAAACCTGGTCCTACACAAAGCAGCAAGTGCTCTTAACTGTTGAGTCAACTCTCCAGCCCTAGAGTCCTGTCTGCATCTTACAAAGTAAAGGAGTAAGGACTGAGCATCTGTGTATTCTTTGTATTCACAGAACAGCTTGAATTCAGTCCTGTCAGTGGGGATTTTGTCTGATAAACACATTGAATCCGAATATCTGAAGGAGGATAACAAATACACCAAATGATAGACTTAGGCAAAGGCTGGACCACGCAAAGCAAATACCTGAAAATAGTGTGACCACTAACAGTCATCAGAACCGGGCTGGAGGTGGGGCCCAGTGAAGGCTTTGCCCAGAGTTCATAAAGCACTGAATAAATGAGTCAGGTCCCGGTGCCAGGAGGATCAGAAGTTCAAGGTCATCTATACATTGTGTTCAAGGTCAACCTGGGCTACAAGAGACCCTATTTCCAAGGGAAGGGAGTAGCAGAGGAGCAGGGAGGAGAGACTCAAAGAACATATAATAGGACTGCATTTAGACAAGAGTGTACCCTTAGTCAGGCGTGGTGGCGCACGACTAAGCACCCAGGAGGCAGAGGTAGGCGGATTTCTGAGTTCGAGACCATCCTGGTCTACAAAGTGAGTTCCAGGACAGCCAGGGCTACACAGAGAAACCCTTTCTCGAAAAGCCAATAAATAAATAAATAAATAAATAAATAAATAAATAAATAAATAGAGTGTACCCTTAGCAGAGACAAGGTAGGAAGTTTACATCTCAAGGACACAGGTTAACTGAAACATTGAGAGGACACATGAAGGCAGTGAGATCAGAGAAGCTCCTTATATAGACTTAAAGAAATGAGCTGCTTGGTGCTAGTAGAAAATACTTCAAGAGTTGATCCAGATTCCCTGTATGTGAAGTGTCATCATGGAGCGATTGTAGAGGGAGCTCTGCTACAATAAAGAGGGAGGGAGGAGGAGAAATAAGGAAGAGAGATAAGCGGGAGACTGGCTAGCAGAGATGGGAGATTCTCCACCCCGTCCTAGACTTTCATGGTAAGAACCTAGTGGGCTTCCTGGATTCCTGAGCAGAGTTGGTAAGGCAGAGGGTGACTGGTGATTGAGAGCTAATGTGAAAGAGTCTGGTGAGCCTGGCACGGTGGCCCACACCTTTATTCCAAGCACTGGGGAGTCAGAGGCAGGCCTGGTGTACAAAATGAGTTCCAAGACAGCCAGGCTTGTTACAGAGAAACCCTGTCTCAATAGTTGTCTCCATCTGGTGAGACAGATAAGACATCCCTCTCAGATCTGAGGGTTCAGTAACAATACCTTGAAGGCTTGGGAATAAAGAATCTGAGTCCTAAACTATGACAAAAGAGATCTAATTGAAGAATGCTGTTACCGTGCCTTGCAGCGGCCAACATCCTTAGTCTAGGAGTGGCCAAATTTCATTACAGAGGAAAATAAGGTTAGTTTAGTTTTGTTTTCCTTTTTGAGAGTCTGAGCATCAAACTTAGCTAGTTTTTGAAATTACACTCTGGGAGTGGGTGGGAAGAGAAAGAACACAAGACCTAACGGTTCCAACTGGAGGGACAGTGTTTGCCCTGAAAGCACACTTTAGTGTATTGAACCTTCTTCCATATGTCATGTGAGACCCAGTCTTACTACAGACTCCTAAACATCCCCAAATGAAGAGATGGCTTTCCAGTCCTTGGAGATAAAATTCCAGAGCTAAACCCACCTAGTTGGTCAGGCAAGAATGGTCTTGAAGGGTTGGAGTCTCACCAACTGAAACTGGCCACAGAGCAGCTACAAGGGACAGGGTACTCACTGTCCTAGAGGGAGGGAATGAAAACCTGGCTACCTGTAGATCTCTCAGATGAGGAAGGAGAGTCGAAGGTGTAGAGACTCAGCCACATGGTTTGCTTTCTCCTACACTCCAGGGCTGGCAAAGGAATAAGGGAAAGAGGTCTGAGTCCTTCCTACTGTGAACTCACCCCATACAAGCTGTCACTGCCCCTATGTCATGTGTTGGGAGTGAAGAGAGAGGGCTCCCAGAAAGAAGAAAAGTAGCCCTGTAGCTGGTCTTTGCTACTGTGTGGGTTCTCCTTTTCCCACCCTTTATTGCCTAGGTTTTACCCCCATCACTAGATAGAGTAAGAAGGATGGGGGCGGGGTGGGGAGAGAAAGAGAGATCCTTGACTCTAATTTCTTTCTTGTTTCTTTGAGCACGACTACTAACAAACCACATCTAACCACCCAACACCGACTTATCAGCTCTCTAGCATTTATATACCCTCTGAGAGGTTCCCAGAATGGCAAACGTCACACAATCACAGAAACTATCTTCAGCTGGCAAAACCACACCTCTGCTAGAACATGAGGCAAGTCATAGTCAGCTGCTTTAAAGCAGCCCCATATCCCCACATCTGGGATTAAAACAAAAACATATTCTTGTAATATTTCTGTATTTTTTAAAAGAAATCAATTCCATAATTATCACTACACACCCCCTCTTTCTTGTGTTATGGGGCAAAAGGAACTCTTTTTTTTGTTGTTGTTTGTTTGTTTGTTTTGTTTTTTGGGGGTTTTTTTTGGGTTTTTGTTTTTGTTTTTTTGAGACAGGGTTTCTCTGTGTAGCCCTGGCTGTCCTGGAACTCACTCTGTAGACCAGGCTGGCCTCGAACTCAGAAATCCGCCTGCCTCTGCCTCCCAGGCACTGGGATTAAAGGTGTGTGCCACCACTGCCGGTCAAAAGGAACTCTTTTAATTCAATACCTTTGGAATGGCAGCATGGGTGACTCTTGATTTTTGCCTGGTCACCTGGGCTGGTGCAGGACTATGACCAAAGTGGTGTCCTCCTGGAGTATCTGCTTAACTCTGAGAGGTAGGTGCACAGTATGGAGGGCAGAGGCTGAGCTGAGGCCTGAGATCCCATCTCGTGGGCTAAGCGCTGGACGGCGGAGGTTCACGGCATATGCCTGCCTTTCTCTTTGGCTTCTTCGAAACCTCTAGCATGCCACTGCTCCTAGCACTCTTCCATTTGTGGGGCTTTGTGGCTTCATAGCAGGTGGAGAGAAGGAAGCCACCTGTACGGACAGGTTGGTGTCAGCCTTAGAGTGACCTGTGTTTCTCAGCCATGACCTTCACAAGTGTGTCTTATGTTCTTAATAACCCCCCTTAAGTGAAATGGAAGGGCTGGGAGCATAAAATAAGTGACCTTCCCCAGCTCAGTCCTTTTTTGGCTTTTTTTTTTTTTTTTTTTTTTCAAGACAGGGTTTTTCTGTAGCCCTGGCTGTCCTGGAACTCACTTTGTAGACTAGGCTGGCCTAGAACTCAGAAATCCGACTACCTCTGTCTCCCAAGTGCTGGGATTAAGGGTGTGCCCCACCACACCCGGCTCCCAGCTGAGTCCGTAAAAAGTCTGCCTACATAGTGACCCATAGCCACCCTTGTAGCAGTGCTCCCGGCAGGTTGAACTCTTTGGATCCAAGAATGAAAGACACACACTCACACCATTTAATTTTAAAATGCCTGGTCAGTTCTATTCTCTGCCTGCTACCCCAGGCCCAATCAGGGAAGTGGCCAGTGGCCACTTATCTTGATTCTTACATGGTTCTATGGCTCTCTTTCCTGCAGCTCTAAATCTGATCCATCATGGTGATCTTCTGGCTCCTCTCTCCCTCGAGTCCTAGCCCAGGCAAATCTTAAGGGTTCCTACCCGCCTTCCTTTTCTCAGCCATTGGTCACTGACATCTTTATTGATTGATCAAAAACCAACTGGAGACAAGGGCCTTCAGTGTTTGGATATGCAGATTCCCAATTAAATCAAAACATTGGAACCAACCCCCAACACACCCACCCTATCAGAGACACGAAGTGATTTTTTTTCCTTTACTTTTCATGGCATGAACCTCAGAAGCTTCCTGGAGGCAATATAGGTAGATGTCCATGAAACTATGGGTGAGGAAATCAGGACTGTGGCTCCTAGCAGGTTCTCATGCTTGCCCTCCTTCTGCAGTTCATGCAAGTCACACGAGGTTCCTGCCAACCAGTGTCTCTTGTAGTTTTTGCCCCAAAAGCACCGATCTGAGCTGTACTTCTGTATTAGGGGAGCTGTCAGTGGACTTGTCTTTCTAACCGAGTAACTTTTGTTTCTTCTGTATTTCTTGTAAGATTGAAATATGATCAATAGTTCTCTCTTCTACCCCACTTCTTTCCCCCCTCATTATTATTACTATTGTTGTTGTTGTTATTGTTATATAGGGTTTTTGTCTTGTTTTGGGTTGATTTTGTGGGGTTTTTGTTTTTGTTTTGGTGGTGGTGGTGGTGGTGGTGGTGGTGGTGGTTTGTTGAAACAGGACCTCTCTACATAGCCCTGACTCTCCTGAAACTTACTACATTGACCAGGCTGGTCTTGAACTCACAGAGATCCACCTGCCTCTACCTCCGAGTGCAGGGATTAAATGTGTATGCCACCAAGCATACCATCCCCCACCCCACCCCACCCTTTCTAAACAGGTTCTTACTAATGTAATTCTGGCTGGCCTGTGCTCCCAGTGTAGTCCAGACTGGACTCTAGCAGTGTTCTTGCCTTTGTGTTCCAAGTGTTGGGATTAGAGTATATGCCACCACACTTGAGCCACTTATTGTGTCTTAGAGTTGACCCTACAAGTCCCCAACGTCATTGTTAAATGTGTTCATTGCTAGGTTTCTACTGCTGTGAGCAACACCATGACCACCTTCTCACCTTAGAGAGGAAGGGATTTATTTCAGGAACTGAAGCAGAGGCCATGGAGGAACTCTTCTTTCTGGCTTGCTCCCATGGTTGCTCAGCCTGCTTTCTTATACCATCCAGGACTTCTTGTCTAGGGATGACACTGCCCCCCATGCGCTTGGCCCTCCCCATTATTAATCAAGAAAATATCCAGAAAATCAATTGTAGACTTACGTACAGGCATTCTAACGGTGGCATTTTCTCTTCTTACCAGACTGAGGGGTTTCTTCCCATCTTCCCAGATAACTTTAGCATGTGTCAAGTTGACCAAAAAAAGAAATGAACCATTTATTAGAGTCTGTCATTCTAATAGTCTCAGTGGACTAACTAAATAATCAAACATAATCTTTGCAGAGACTAATATTAGAGCCTGTTTTATATGTTTTGTTGAATTCTGTAGGAGTTCTGTTTTCCATTCATCATCTCCAGCTTTCCTGTGTCCCTGTGTTCCCATTTCTGTTGTGAATGGTCAGTTGGACCTGGCTGTCATGTTGACACTAGTAGGACCCAGACCCCACACCTCCTGCTAGCTTCTGCTGGGTGTTTTGGTGTAGTTTTTTAACTTTGTAATACTGTATGATTAGTGTCGTTTTCTCTGCTTGGCACAGCAGGAAACACTGTTACTGTCAGCAGAGCAGTGATGCGATGGTAAGAATCACCAACAGTTTTGTCCCCAGGTCCCAGAAAATATATCTACCCATGTCCTCTCACTGGGTCCCACGACCCTGAAAACTCCCGTGTTTAGAGCTAAGGTAAAAAGAAGAGCATCCTTGAAGAGAGAAGAGTATATGAGGAGCCTAAGCTCCGGGCAGATGTGCGTCCCTTCTGTGCCTGCCCTGCTGTGCATTCTGATTAGTGAGTTGACCCCCTCAGCTCCACTCCATGGAAACAACAGAGGGTAGAGTTCTCATTCTTATCTGGATAGCACAGCTGACTCTCTAGCCTGCTCCTGATTTGTAAAACGCAGCTAGCTCAGTTTCCAAATCTCCTTAGCTCTAAAGCTCTGTAATCTCCCAGGCTGTCTTTGTCTTCCACATTCTTCTGAGGCTTAGTCTTTTATAGTAGACTACAATTCCCAGAATGCTCTCTTTGGATTGGCATTCATTTCCTGCAATGCCTTAACAGCCAGGTGCACACGTTTCCCGTCAATTGGCAGAAAATAACCTTGAGGAACCTTGACGGAGTGTGTCGGAGTTCAGAAAACTTAGGGATGGGTAAGCTTGTTTTCATGTTTAGGCCACTTATTACAGAAAATCTAAGTTTTATTTTTGCAGTTTAAGATTTTAATAAAAAGAAAACTTAAATCAAAAGAAAATTCATAGAAAAGCCTGTCTAGTTTTTTTTAAGAGATTGAAAGCTACAAATAGGCTAGATCCTTATACTTTTTTGTTTTGTTTTTCTCCTAATGAAGTTGAATTTATATACAGTAAAACACAAAGTTCTTGATGCTCTAGTCTGATGGATTTCCACACATGTAGAATCCATAACTGGACGTTTGGGTTACAGAATGGTCTCTGCTACCCCACACATCAGTGAAGGCAGTGGCAGCAGTTGCAGGCAGGGGGTTGGGGGTAGTAGAAGAGCAGAGAGAAGGAGCCAGCCCATCCAGGGTGCTCCAAGTTTACTGCCAGGGTGGACACACTGATTGTTCAGCGCCCACCTGCTGTCACCTGTCCAAATTGGCATCCTTTAAGGAGTGGTCTGTGTCGGGTTGAGGGGGAGCCCAGGGCTCAGATAGATGCTGCTTTCCAGAGCCTTCCTACACTGCACTGTGCCTGGACCTCGGCACTGAGCATCCTGGTGTGCAGACACAACGGCACGCCCTTTGTTTCCAATCATGGACTTCCTACTCACCATCAGAGAGTCCTGTTGTCCTGGGTCTCCTTTCGCTTGACAAGTGTCACTGCACAACTCAGGAATCTTGCATGTCACAGGATTGGTGGTGCCTGGGTTTGCAGTTCTTCCTCCAGAAGGACCAGCTGAACTTCTGTTTATAAAGTGGCTGCCATAGCCGAGTGCATTGTCCCATGTCACGTTGATTCACAGGTACCTGCTTAATGGACTTTAGCCAGAACCTGGGCAAGGCAGCAAGCTAGCTGTAGCCCTCAGCAGTCTTTCCTGCCTTGTTTTCAGGTAGATGCCCACCCTATGCCATGGTGCCCACCTGCCGGGCAGGCTGTCCCTGGTGATTCTAGCCCAAGGCTACTACCCAGTTCTGTCCTTGTGGCCCACATAGCTTTACTCTGCCCTGCCATCCCCTTCCTTCCCTTTTGTGTCCTCCCCACCCTATTGTGGGACACCTCTACTTTGTTTACTGCGTGGTATCACCCTATGCCTTTCCATCTTCTGGTTCTGATAATTCTATCCTGCCAGCCCCAGATTTGCAATTTGCAGTTTATCCTCATTACAGTGTCATTGAAAGGATAAAAGGACATAGTGCCCTGGGACAGCAGACATAGCTAGACCCTACCTCAGACCCACAGGCCAGTGTGCCAGGCAGTGAGCAGCCTGGTAGCTTTGCTCTTTGCCACTACCTATCTTAGCCATGCAGCCCCTCAGACTCCCTCAACATCTATGTCCCTTTTCTCTACTGATATCCGTTCCTTAATAGCATGTTCCACATTTCTAGTTTCTCCACAGCCTCCCCTCTGCAGGCTCTTCCTATCTGTCCCTTAGTGATAACCTTTTTTTTTTTTTCCATTTAATCAAAATGGTTTTAGTGAGTGTCTCCACCTAGTTTTTTGTTGTTGTTGTTGTTTGTTTTGTTTTTATTATTATATGTAAATACATTGTAGCTGTCTTCAGACACTCCAGAAGAGAGCATCAGATTTTGTTACGGATGGTTGTGAGCCACCATGTGGTTGCTGGGATTTGAACTCAGGACCTTTGGGAGAGCAGTCGGCATTCTTAACCGCTGAGCCATCTCACCAGCCCCTCCACCTAGTTTTTATTTTATGTGTTATGGGTCTTTTGTCTACATGTATGTTTGTACACTTCATGCATGCAGTGCCTACAGAGCCCAGAAAAGGGTATCATGCCCTGGGACTGGAATTCCAGACAGTTCTAAGGCACTGAAATGAAACCTACATCCTCTGGAAGAATAGGCTCTTAACAGTGAGCCATCTCTCCAGCCCCTCCACCTGATATTGGGAGAGGTAAGAAGACACTCAAGGACCCTACTTCTACACAAAAACCTTCTGGCTCTGAGGACTTGGTTCAACCTGACCAAGCTTTGCAGAAGTGCATTTCCTGCCCTGGGTTAGTATGTTCCACCCCGTGCTCACCTAGCTCTCACAGGTATTTCATGTCAGGATCTGCTGCCTGCTTCCTGTGCTCTTTGTTGAGCTGTGTAACCCAGCACTTCCTCAGTGGGATAACTCCTGTAGCACTAGTTGTTTTCTGGAACCTGTTCCCAGGGTGAGTCTAAACAGCAGGAAGGCTATTCTGAGATGTAGCTGAGAGCTATATAGATTAGTCCAAAATACCCAGGGCCTTTTCAGCCTCTACCCAAAGGAAAGGATAGTGGAGGGAGGGACACCATGCCCAACAGTGCCATGCCTAACTAATTAGTAGATCAAACAGCCAGGGCAAGAATATGTGGTTCATACCACCAGTTGTTTATAATTGAACAGGTCAGTTGTTATATCCCCAAATCAGTGTCTTAACTTACTGAAATACTAAAGTTAGCAATATCGCAACAGTGGATCTGTGTCCCGGCATGACATGTCCTGGGCTCCTAGGTCTCCTGAGCCATCCATTTCTCCAGTCCCTATCTTAAACTCTTTAGTAACTGCTTTAAGAAGGTAAAGGAAACTAGCATAATTAATTTTAACAATTATGTTACTTGACATCATTATCCAAAGTGCCATCATCTCTCTAAGTGGCTGGTAGCTTTTTGTTTTGGGATACTGGAAATTATTTTTCTGGACTGAGTTTTGGGAAGCCTGCTGTATGTCTGGGGAAGCCACACCTCTAGTGCTACAGAGTTGGCCACCTCAGGTGTGCAGCAAGCATAGGGTGCTGGAAGCTGAGGCAAGCGGTGAGATAGCACCCTTGTCCTTTCCTTGTGGGCTTGTCTGTTAGCCCTGTTTCTCCACTATGGACAACACTGACTTGCTTTCCCTCTGTGCAGTGGGAACCCTGAACATTTCCCAAGGGTGGAATCAGACAATCCCTGCTCCTGGTCTGATGTCTCCCACCCAGGCTGGCCTCTTGTGGTTCAGTTGAGACTCGTTTGCTTTTACGACTGAATAATGTTCCTCCTCTGGACATGCTGTGTGGCGGCTCACTCGGCAGGCATTGGATGTGAATTCTACTTGTGGCTGCAGTGAAGAACAGCCTGCAGCTGCACATAGTTAGGTCTAACTTTGGTGGGGACTTAATTTCTATTGGACCTGTCCCTGGGGGTAAAGCTATTGCTGGGTCCTACTCTATGCTCACCTTTTTAAAATGGTAATTTTTAAATTTATGTATATTATTGTGGCCCATAGTTTGGACTTGCGGGAGGTATGTTTGTTTCATTTTGCAGTGTTGTTTCAAGTTCGTGTGTTCTGGGTAAGCTCTGTTCACATGTGTGTTCTGAAACTGCAGCGTGTCTTCCCATTAACAGCCTTTGCCACACTGCCTGTGCCTGTGCCTTCACTTTTACATTCTTCCGTTGCTCCCTAGTTGTCTTCGTTATTTTTCCACTGCTGTGAGGGAACACCACAAGTACAGCAACTTCCAGAATAAAGAGTTTATTTGATCTTATGATTTCCCGAGGATAAGACATGGCAGGAAGTGGCAGGCATGGTGAGGCCATCCCTCCTAAACCTGCCCCAAGTGAGGACCAAGAGTTCAAATGCCTAATACTATGGAGAACATTTGTTATTTATACTGCTCTGGGGTTTTGCTTCATCTTTCTTCTTCCCTGAGTTAGGCTCACTCACACCCCACCTTTTGGTCTTTGGTATTTATGGAGACTGGTCTTACGCAGGCAACAGCGTTGAGATGTTAAGGGTATAGTAGTTGGACATGGTAGCTCATCCCCGGGACTCTGAAAGGTGAACAGCAGCATCTCATGGTCAGCTGGAGTCACAAGAACTGAAGAGATGGCTTAGTGGTTAGAAGTGCTCACTGCTCTTCCAGAGGACCTGAGTCCAGGCCAACACCCATTTGTGGGAGTTTGCACTCTCCTCTCACTCTGTGGGCTCTAGGGATCCACCTCAGGTCAGCATGCTTCAAGCTGAGCACCCTCGCCTTTTTAATTACTTTAATTCCTGGGAGAGGCAGAAATGATGC